>NC_135497.1:471326603-471626603 GCF_052857255.1 Amblyomma americanum
AAGCGGTTAGACCAAATAATAGAGCCCGATGAAAAAGAAATGTGTTGCAGAAGAATGGTGAGTTGGGCGAGTTGGATGTAGTTCATTTTGGTGGTAAAAATCAGCGCGAACAGACAAAACACAGAAAAGGGGACAAAACAAGCGCTGGAAGCGGTTAGACCAAATAATAGAGCCCGATGAAAAAGAAATGTGTTGCAGAAGAATGGTGAGTTGGGCGAGTTGGATGTAGTTCATTTTGGTGGTAAAAATCAGCGCGAACAGACAAAACACAGAAAAGGGGACAAAACAAGCGCTGGAAGCGGTTAGACCAAATAATAGAGCCCGATGAAAAAGAAATGTGTTGCAGAAGAATGGTGAGTTGGGCGAGTTGGATGTAGTTCATTTTGGTGGTAAAAATCAGCGCGAACAGACAAAACACAGAAAAGGGGACAAAACAAGCGCTGGAAGCGGTTAGACCAAATAATAGAGCCCGATGAAAAAGAAATGTGTTGCAGAAGAATGGTGAGTTGGGCGAGTTGGATGTAGTTCATTTTGGTGGTAAAAATCAGCGCGAACAGACAAAACACAGAAAAGGGGACAAAACAAGCGCTGGAAGCGGTTAGACCAAATAATAGAGCCCGATGAAAAAGAAATGTGTTGCAGAAGAATGGTGAGTTGGGCGAGTTGGATGTAGTTCATTTTGGTGGTAAAAATCAGCGCGAACAGACAAAACACAGAAAAGGGGACAAAACAAGCGCTGGAAGCGGTTAGACCAAATAATAGAGCCCGATGAAAAAGAAATGTGTTGCAGAAGAATGGTGAGTTGGGCGAGTTGGATGTAGTTCATTTTGGTGGTAAAAATCAGCGCGAACAGACAAAACACAGAAAAGGGGACAAAACAAGCGCTGGAAGCGGTTAGACCAAATAATAGAGCCCGATGAAAAAGAAATGTGTTGCAGAAGAATGGTGAGTTGGGCGAGTTGGATGTAGTTCATTTTGGTGGTAAAAATCAGCGCGAACAGACAAAACACAGAAAAGGGGACAAAACAAGCGCTGGAAGCGGTTAGACCAAATAATAGAGCCCGATGAAAAAGAAATGTGTTGCAGAAGAATGGTGAGTTGGGCGAGTTGGATGTAGTTCATTTTGGTGGTAAAAATCAGCGCGAACAGACAAAACACAGAAAAGGGGACAAAACAAGCGCTGGAAGCGGTTAGACCAAATAATAGAGCCCGATGAAAAAGAAATGTGTTGCAGAAGAATGGTGAGTTGGGCGAGTTGGATGTAGTTCATTTTGGTGGTAAAAATCAGCGCGAACAGACAAAACACAGAAAAGGGGACAAAACAAGCGCTGGAAGCGGTTAGACCAAATAATAGAGCCCGATGAAAAAGAAATGTGTTGCAGAAGAATGGTGAGTTGGGCGAGTTGGATGTAGTTCATTTTGGTGGTAAAAATCAGCGCGAACAGACAAAACACAGAAAAGGGGACAAAACAAGCGCTGGAAGCGGTTAGACCAAATAATAGAGCCCGATGAAAAAGAAATGTGTTGCAGAAGAATGGTGAGTTGGGCGAGTTGGATGTAGTTCATTTTGGTGGTAAAAATCAGCGCGAACAGACAAAACACAGAAAAGGGGACAAAACAAGCGCTGGAAGCGGTTAGACCAAATAATAGAGCCCGATGAAAAAGAAATGTGTTGCAGAAGAATGGTGAGTTGGGCGAGTTGGATGTAGTTCATTTTGGTGGTAAAAATCAGCGCGAACAGACAAAACACAGAAAAGGGGACAAAACAAGCGCTGGAAGCGGTTAGACCAAATAATAGAGCCCGATGAAAAAGAAATGTGTTGCAGAAGAATGGTGAGTTGGGCGAGTTGGATGTAGTTCATTTTGGTGGTAAAAATCAGCGCGAACAGACAAAACACAGAAAAGGGGACAAAACAAGCGCTGGAAGCGGTTAGACCAAATAATAGAGCCCGATGAAAAAGAAATGTGTTGCAGAAGAATGGTGAGTTGGGCGAGTTGGATGTAGTTCATTTTGGTGGTAAAAATCAGCGCGAACAGACAAAACACAGAAAAGGGGACGAAACAAGCGCTGGAAGCGGTTAGACCAAATAATAGAGCCCGATGAAAAAGAAATGTGTTGCAGAAGAATGGTGAGTTGGGCGAGTTGGATGTAGTTCATTTTGGTGGTAAAAATCAGCGCGAACAGACAAAACACAGAAAAGGGGACAAAACAAGCGCTGGAAGCGGTTAGACCAAATAATAGAGCCCGATGAAAAAGAAATGTGTTGCAGAAGAATGGTGAGTTGGGCGAGTTGGATGTAGTTCATTTTGGTGGTAAAAATCAGCGCGAACAGACAAAACACAGAAAAGGGGACGAAACAAGCGCTGGAAGCGGTTAGACCAAATAATAGAGCCCGATGAAAAAGAAATGTGTTGCAGAAGAATGGTGAGTTGGGCGAGTTGGATGTAGTTCATTTTGGTGGTAAAAATCAGCGCGAACAGACAAAACACAGAAAAGGGGACAAAACAAGCGCTGGAAGCGGTTAGACCAAATAATAGAGCCCGATGAAAAAGAAATGTGTTGCAGAAGAATGGTGAGTTGGGCGAGTTGGATGTAGTTCATTTTGGTGGTAAAAATCAGCGCGAACAGACAAAACACAGAAAAGGGGACAAAACAAGCGCTGGAAGCGGTTAGACCAAATAATAGAGCCCGATGAAAAAGAAATGTGTTGCAGAAGAATGGTGAGTTCGGCGAGTTGGATGTAGTTCATTTTGGTGGTAAAAATCAGCGCGAACAGACAAAACACAGAAAAGGGGACAAAACAAGCGCTGGAAGCGGTTAGACCAAATAATAGAGCCCGATGAAAAAGAAATGTGTTGCAGAAGAATGGTGAGTTGGGCGAGTTGGATGTAGTTCATTTTGGTGGTAAAAATCAGCGCGAACAGACAAAACACAGAAAAGGGGACAAAACAAGCGCTGGAAGCGGTTAGACCAAATAATAGAGCCCGATGAAAAAGAAATGTGTTGCAGAAGAATGGTGAGTTGGGCGAGTTGGATGTAGTTCATTTTGGTGGTAAAAATCAGCGCGAACAGACAAAACACAGAAAAGGGGACAAAACAAGCGCTGGAAGCGGTTAGACCAAATAATAGAGCCCGATGAAAAAGAAATGTGTTGCAGAAGAATGGTGAGTTGGGCGAGTTGGATGTAGTTCATTTTGGTGGTAAAAATCAGCGCGAACAGACAAAACACAGAAAAGGGGACAAAACAAGCGCTGGAAGCGGTTAGACCAAATAATAGAGCCCGATGAAAAAGAAATGTGTTGCAGAAGAATGGTGAGTTCGGCGAGTTTGATGTAGTTCATTTTGGTGGTAAAATCAGCGCGAACAGACGAAACACAGAAAAGGGGACAAAACAAGCGCTGGAAGCGGTTAGACCAAATAATAGAGCCCGATGAAAAAGAAATGTGTTGCAGAAGAATGGTGAGTTGGGCGAGTTTGATGTAGTTCATTTTGGTGGTAAAATTCAGCGCGAACAGACAAAACACAGAAAAGGGGACAAAACAAGCGCTGGAAGCGGTTAGACCAAATAATAGAGCCCGATGAAAAAGAAATGTGTTGCAGAAGAATGGTGAGTTGGGCGAGTTTGATGTAGTTCATTTTGGTGGTAAAATTCAGCGCGAACAGACAAAACACAGAAAAGGGGACAAAACAAGCGCTGGAAGCGGTTAGACCAAATAATAGAGCCCGATGAAAAAGAAATGTGTTGCAGAAGAATGGTGAGTTGGGCGAGTTGGATGTAGTTCATTTTGGTGGTAAAAATCAGCGCGAACAGACAAAACACAGAAAAGGGGACAAAACAAGCGCTGGAAGCGGTTAGACCAAATAATAGAGCCCGATGAAAAAGAAATGTGTTGCAGAAGAATGGTGAGTTGGGCGAGTTGGATGTAGTTCATTTTGGTGGTAAAAATCAGCGCGAACAGACAAAACACAGAAAAGGGGACAAAACAAGCGCTGGAAGCGGTTAGACCAAATAATAGAGCCCGATGAAAAAGAAATGTGTTGCAGAAGAATGGTGAGTTGGGCGAGTTGGATATAGTTCATTTTGGTGGTAAAAATCAGCGCGAACAGACAAAACACAGAAAAGGGGACGAAACAAGCGCTGGAAGCGGTTAGACCAAATAATAGAGCCCGATGAAAAAGAAATGTGTTGCAGAAGAATGGTGAGTTGGGCGAGTTGGATGTAGTTCATTTTGGTGGTAAAAATCAGCGCGAACAGACAAAACACAGAAAAGGGGACAAAACAAGCGCTGGAAGCGGTTAGACCAAATAATAGAGCCCGATGAAAAAGAAATGTGTTGCAGAAGAATGGTGAGTTGGGCGAGTTGGATGTAGTTCATTTTGGTGGTAAAAATCAGCGCGAACGGACAAAACACAGAAAAGGGGACAAAACAAGCGCTGGAAGCGGTTAGACCAAATAATAGAGCCCGATGAAAAAGAAATGTGTTGCAGAAGATTGGTGAGTTCGGCGAGTTTGATGTAGTTCATTTTGGTGGTAAAAATCAGCGCGAACAGACAAAACACAGAAAAGGGGACAAAACAAGCGCTGGAAGCGGTTAGACCAAATAATAGAGCCCGATGAAAAAGAAATGTGTTGCAGAAGAATGGTGAGTTGGGCGAGTTGGATGTAGTTCATTTTGGTGGTAAAAATCAGCGCGAACAGACAAAACACAGAAAAGGGGACAAAACAAGCGCTGGAAGCGGTTAGACCAAATAATAGAGCCCGATGAAAAAGAAATGTGTTGCAGAAGAATGGTGAGTTGGGCGAGTTGGATGTAGTTCATTTTGGTGGTAAAAATCAGCGCGAACAGACAAAACACAGAAAAGGGGACAAAACAAGCGCTGGAAGCGGTTAGACCAAATAATAGAGCCCGATGAAAAAGAAATGTGTTGCAGAAGAATGGTGAGTTGGGCGAGTTGGATGTAGTTCATTTTGGTGGTAAAAATCAGCGCGAACAGACAAAACACAGAAAAGGGGACAAAACAAGCGCTGGAAGCGGTTAGACCAAATAATAGAGCCCGATGAAAAAGAAATGTGTTGCAGAAGAATGGTGAGTTCGGCGAGTTTGATGTAGTTCATTTTGGTGGTAAAATTCAGCGCGAACAGACAAAACACAGAAAAGGGGACAAAACAAGCGCTGGAAGCGGTTAGACCAAATAATAGAGCCCGATGAAAAAGAAATGTGTTGCAGAAGAATGGTGAGTTGGGCGAGTTTGATGTAGTTCATTTTGGTGGTAAAATTCAGCGCGAACAGACAAAACACAGAAAAGGGGACAAAACAAGCGCTGGAAGCGGTTAGACCAAATAATAGAGCCCGATGAAAAAGAAATGTGTTGCAGAAGAATGGTGAGTTGGGCGAGTTTTGATGTAGTTCATTTTGGTGGTAAAATTCAGCGCGAACAGACAAAACACAGAAAAGGGGACAAAAACAAGCGCTGGAAGCGGTTAGACCAAATAATAGAGCCCGATGAAAAAGAAATGTGTTGCAGAAGAATGGTGAGTTGGCGAGTTGGATGTAGTTCATTTTGGTGGTAAAATCAGCGCGAACAGACAAAACACAGAAAAGGGGACAAAACAAGCGCTGGAAGCGGTTAGACCAAATAATAGAGCCCGATGAAAAAGAAATGTGTTGCAGAAGAATGGTGAGTTGGGCGAGTTGGATGTAGTTCATTTTGGTGGTAAAAATCAGCGCGAACAGACAAAACACAGAAAAGGGGACAAAACAAGCGCTGGAAGCGGTTAGACCAAATAATAGAGCCCGATGAAAAAGAAATGTGTTGCAGAAGAATGGTGAGTTGGGCGAGTTGGATGTAGTTCATTTTGGTGGTAAAAATCAGCGCGAACAGACAAAACACAGAAAAGGGGACAAAACAAGCGCTGGAAGCGGTTAGACCAAATAATAGAGCCCGATGAAAAAGAAATGTGTTGCAGAAGAATGGTGAGTTGGGCGAGTTGGATGTAGTTCATTTTGGTGGTAAAAATCAGCGCGAACAGACAAAACACAGAAAAGGGGACAAAACAAGCGCTGGAAGCGGTTAGACCAAATAATAGAGCCCGATGAAAAAGAAATGTGTTGCAGAAGAATGGTGAGTTGGGCGAGTTGGATGTAGTTCATTTTGGTGGTAAAAATCAGCGCGAACAGACAAAACACAGAAAAGGGGACAAAACAAGCGCTGGAAGCGGTTAGACCAAATAATAGAGCCCGATGAAAAAGAAATGTGTTGCAGAAGAATGGTGAGTTGGGCGAGTTGGATGTAGTTCATTTTGGTGGTAAAAATCAGCGCGAACAGACAAAACACAGAAAAGGGGACAAAACAAGCGCTGGAAGCGGTTAGACCAAATAATAGAGCCCGATGAAAAAGAAATGTGTTGCAGAAGAATGGTGAGTTGGGCGAGTTGGATGTAGTTCATTTTGGTGGTAAAAATCAGCGCGAACAGACAAAACACAGAAAAGGGGACAAAACAAGCGCTGGAAGCGGTTAGACCAAATAATAGAGCCCGATGAAAAAGAAATGTGTTGCAGAAGAATGGTGAGTTGGGCGAGTTGGATGTAGTTCATTTTGGTGGTAAAATCAGCGCGAACAGACAAAACACAGAAAAGGGGACAAAACAAGCGCTGGAAGCGGTTAGACCAAATAATAGAGCCCGATGAAAAAGAAATGTGTTGCAGAAGAATGGTGAGTTGGGCGAGTTGGATGTAGTTCATTTTGGTGGTAAAAATCAGCGCGAACAGACAAAACACAGAAAAGGGGACGAAACAAGCGCTGGAAGCGGTTAGACCAAATAATAGAGCCCGATGAAAAAGAAATGTGTTGCAGAAGATTGGTGAGTTGGGCGAGTTGGATGTAGTTCATTTTGGTGGTAAAAATCAGCGCGAACAGACAAAACACAGAAAAGGGGACAAAACAAGCGCTGGAAGCGGTTAGACCAAATAATAGAGCCCGATGAAAAAGAAATGTGTTGCAGAAGAATGGTGAGTTGGGCGAGTTGGATATAGTTCATTTTGGTGGTAAAAATCAGCGCGAACAGACAAAACACAGAAAAGGGGACGAAACAAGCGCTGGAAGCGGTTAGACCAAATAATAGAGCCCGATGAAAAAGAAATGTGTTGCAGAAGAATGGTGAGTTGGGCGAGTTGGATGTAGTTCATTTTGGTGGTAAAAATCAGCGCGAACAGACAAAACACAGAAAAGGGGACAAAACAAGCGCTGGAAGCGGTTAGACCAAATAATAGAGCCCGATGAAAAAGAAATGTGTTGCAGAAGAATGGTGAGTTGGGCGAGTTGGATGTAGTTCATTTTGGTGGTAAAAATCAGCGCGAACGGACAAAACACAGAAAAGGGGACAAAACAAGCGCTGGAAGCGGTTAGACCAAATAATAGAGCCCGATGAAAAAGAAATGTGTTGCAGAAGATTGGTGAGTTCGGCGAGTTTGATGTAGTTCATTTTGGTGGTAAAAATCAGCGCGAACAGACAAAACACAGAAAAGGGGACAAAACAAGCGCTGGAAGTGGTTAGACCAAATAATAGAGCCCGATGAAAAAGAAATGTGTTGCAGAAGAATGGTGAGTTGGGCGAGTTGGATGTAGTTCATTTTGGTGGTAAAAATCAGCGCGAACAGACAAAACACAGAAAAGGGGACAAAACAAGCGCTGGAAGCGGTTAGACCAAATAATAGAGCCCGATGAAAAAGAAATGTGTTGCAGAAGAATGGTGAGTTGGGCGAGTTGGATGTAGTTCATTTTGGTGGTAAAAATCAGCGCGAACAGACAAAACACAGAAAAGGGGACAAAACAAGCGCTGGAAGCGGTTAGACCAAATAATAGAGCCCGATGAAAAAGAAATGTGTTGCAGAAGAATGGTGAGTTGGGCGAGTTGGATGTAGTTCATTTTGGTGGTAAAAATCAGCGCGAACAGACAAAACACAGAAAAGGGGACAAAACAAGCGCTGGAAGCGGTTAGACCAAATAATAGAGCCCGATGAAAAAGAAATGTGTTGCAGAAGAATGGTGAGTTCGGCGAGTTTGATGTAGTTCATTTTGGTGGTAAAATTCAGCGCGAACAGACAAAACACAGAAAAGGGGACAAAACAAGCGCTGGAAGCGGTTAGACCAAATAATAGAGCCCGATGAAAAAGAAATGTGTTGCAGAAGAATGGTGAGTTGGGCGAGTTGGATGTAGTTCATTTTGGTGGTAAAAATCAGCGCGAACAGACAAAACACAGAAAAGGGGACAAAACAACCGCTGGAAGCGGTTAGACCAAATAATAGAGCCCGATGAAAAAGAAATGTGTTGCAGAAGATTGGTGAGTTCGGCGAGTTTGATGTAGTTCATTTTGGTGGTAAAAATCAGCGCGAACTGTCAAAACACAGAAAAGGGGACAAAACAAGCGCTGGAAGCGGTTAGACCAAATAATAGAGCCCGATGAAAAAGAAATGTGTTGCAGAAGAATGGTGAGTTGGGCGAGTTGGATGTAGTTCATTTTGGCGGTAAAATTCAGCGCGAACAGACAAAACACAGAAAAGGGGACAAAACAAGCGCTGGAAGCGGTTAGACCAAATAATAGAGCCCGATGAAAAAGAAATGTGTTGCAGAAGAATGGTGAGTTGGGCGAGTTGGATGTAGTTCATTTTGGTGGTACAAATCAGCGCGAACAGACAAAACACAGAAAAGGGGACAAAACAAGCGCTGGAAGCGGTTAGACCAAATAATAGAGCCCGATGAAAAAGAAATGTGTTGCAGAAGAATGGTGAGTTGGGCGAGTTGGATGTAGTTCATTTTGGCGGTAAAATTCAGCGCGAACAGACAAAACACAGAAAAGGGGACAAAACAAGCGCTGGAAGCGGTTAGACCATAATAGAGCCCGATGAAAAAGAAATGTGTTGCAGAAGAATGGTGAGTTGGGCGAGTTGGATGTAGTTCATTTTGGCGGTAAAATTCAGCGCGAACAGACAAAACACAGAAAAGGGGACAAAACAAGCGCTGGAAGCGGTTAGACCAAATATTAGAGCCCGATGAAAAAGAAATGTGTTGCAGAAGATTGGTGAGTTCGGCGAGTTTGATGTAGTTCATTTTGGTGGTAAAAATCAGCGCGAACGGACGAAAGACACAGAAAATGGGACAAAACAAGCGTTGGAAGCGGTTAGACCAAATAATAGAGCCCGATGAAAAAGAAATGTGTTGCAGAAGAATGGTGAGTTGGGCGAGTTTGATGTAGTTCATTTTGGTGGTGGAAATCAGCGCGAACGGACGAAAGACACAGAAATGGGGACAAAACACGCGCTGGAAGCGGTTAGACCAAATAATAGAGCCCGATGAAAAAGAAATCTGTTGCAGAAGAATGATGAGTTGGGTGAGTTTGATGTAGTTCATTTTGGCAATAAAATTCAGTTCTAAGGGTCGAAGGACACAGAAAAGGGGAGAGAACAAACGCTGGAAGGGGTTAGACCAAATAATAGAGCCCGATGAAAACGAAATCTGTTGCAGAAGAATGGTGAGTTGGGCGAGTTGGATGTAGTTCATTTTGGCGGTAAAATTCAGCGCGAACGGACGAAACACACAGAAAAGGGGACAAAACAAGCGCTGGAAGGGGTTAGACCAAATAATAGAGCTCGATGAAAACGAAATCTGTTGCAGAAGAATGATGAGTTGAGTGAGTTTGATGTAGTTCATTTTGGCATTAAAATTCAGTTCTAAGGGACGAAGGACACAGAAAAGGGGAGAGAACAAGCGCTGGAAGCGGTTAGACCAGATAATAGAGCCCGATGAAAAAGAAATGTGTTGCAGAAGAATGGTGAGTTGGGCGAGTTGGATGTAGTTCATTTTGGTGGTAAAAATCAGCGCGAACAGACAAAACACAGAAAAGGGGACAAAACAAGCGCTGGAAGCGGTTAGACCAAATAATAGAGCCCGATGAAAAAGAAATGTGTTGCAGAAGATTGGTGAGTTCGGCGAGTTTGATGTAGTTCATTTTGGTGGTAAAAATCAGCGCGAACGGACGAAAGACACAGAAAATGGGACAAAACAAGCGTTGGAAGCGGTTAGACCAAATAATAGAGCCTGATGAAAAAGAAATGTGTTGCAGAAGAATGGTGAGTTTGGCGAGTTTGATGTAGTTCATTTTGGTGGTGAAAATCAGCGCGAACGGACGAAAGACACAGAAATGGGGACAAAACACGCGCTGGAAGCGGTTAGACCAAATAATAGAGCCCGATGAAAAAGAAATCTGTTGCAGAAGAATGATGAGTTGGGTGAGTTTGATGTAGTTCATTTTGGCAATAAAATTCAGTTCTAAGGGTCGAAGGACACAGAAAAGGGGGAGAACAAACGCTGGAAGGGGTTAGACCAAATAATAGAGCCCGATGAAAACGAAATCTGTTTCAGAAGAATGGTGAGTTGGGCGAGTTGGATGTAGTTCATTTTGGCGGTAAAATTCAGCGCGAACGGACGAAACACACAGAAAAGGGGACAAAACAAGCGCTAGAAGGGGTTAGACCAAATAATAGAGCTCGATGAAAACGAAATCTGCTGCAGAAGAATGATGAGTTGAGTGAGTTTGATGTAGTTCATTTTGGCATTAAAATTCAGTTCTAAGGGACGAAGGACACAGAAAAGGGGAGAGAACAAGCGCTGGAAGGATTTAGACCAGATAATAGAGCCCGATGAAAACGAAATCTGTTGCAGAAGAATGGTGAGTTGGGCGAGTTGGATGTAGTTCATTTTGGCGGTAAAATTCAGCGCGAACAGACGAAGGACACAGAAAAAGGAACAAAACCAGCGCTGGAAGGGGTTAGACGAAATAATAGAGCCCGATGAAAAGGAGATCTGTTGCAGAAGAATGGTGCGCTGGGCGAGTTGGATGTTGTTCATTTTAGCGGGAAAATTCAGCGCGAATGGACGAAGGACGCAGAAAAGGGGACAAAACAAGCGCTGTTTTAAAGGTGTTAGAACAAATAATAGATCCCGATGAAAAATGATTCTGTTGCAGAAGAATGGTGAGTTAGGCGAGTTGGATGTAGTTCATTTTGGCGGTAAAATTCAGCGCGAACAGACGAAACACACAGAAAAGGGGACACAACAAGCGCTGGAAGGCGTTAGACCAAATAATAGAGCTCGATGAAAACGAAATCTGTTGCAGAAGAATGATGAGTTGGGTGAGTTTGATGTAGTTCATTTTGGCATTAAAATTCAGTTCTAAGGGACGAATGACACAGAAAAGGGGAGAGAACAAGCGCTGGAAGGGGTTAGACCAGATAATAGAGCCCGATGAAAACGATATCTGTTGCAGAAGAATGATGAGTTGGGTGAGTTTGATGTAGTTCATTTTGGCAATAAAATTCAGTTCTAACGGACGAAGGACACAGAAAAGGGGAGAAAACACGCGCTGGAAGCGGTTAGACCAAATAATAGATCCCGATGAAAAATGATTCTGTTGCAGATGAATGGTGAGTTGGCCGTGTTGGATGTAGTTCATTTTGGCGGTAAAATTCGGCGCGAACAGACAAAACACGGAAAAGGGGACAAAACAAGCGCTGGAAGCGGTTAGACCAAATAATAGAGCCCGATGAAAAAGAAATGTGTTGCAGAAGAATGGTGAGTTCGGCGAGTTTGATGTAGTTCATTTTGGTGGTAAAATTCAGCGCGAATGGACGAAACACACAGAAAAGGGGACACAACAAGCGCTGGAAGGCGTTAGACCAAATAATAGAGCTCGATGAAAACGAAATCTGTTGCAGAAGAATGATGAGTTGGGTGAGTTTGATGTAGTTCATTTTGGCAATAAAATTCAGTTCTAAGGGACGAAGGACACAGAAAAGGGGAGAGAACAAGCGCTGGAAGCGGTTAGACCAGATAATAGAGCCCGATGAAAACGAAATCTGTTGCAGAAGAATGATGAGTTGGGTGAGTTTGATGTAGTTCATTTTGGCAATAAAATTCAGTTCTAACGGACGAAGGACACAGAAAAGGGGAGAAAACACGCGCTGGAAGCGGTTAGACCAAATAATAGATCCCGATGAAAAATGATTCTTTTGCAGATGAATGGTGAGTTGGGCGTGTTGGATGTAGTTCATTTTGGCGGTAAAATTCGGCGCGAACAGACAAAACACGGAAAAGGGGACAAAACAAGCGCTGGAAGCGGTTAGACCAAATAATAGAGCCCGATGAAAAAGAAATGTGTTGCAGAAGAATGGTGAGTTCGGCGAGTTTGATGTAGTTCATTTTGGTGGTAAAATTCAGCGCGAACGGACGAAACACACAGAAAAGGGGACACAACAAGCGCTGGAAGGCGTTAGACCAAATAATAGAGCTCGATGAAAACGAAATCTGTTGCAGAAGAATGATGAGTTGGGTGAGTTTGATGTAGTTCATTTTGGCAATAAAATTCAGTTCTAAGGGTCGAAGGACACAGAAAAGGGGAGAGAACAAGCGCTGGAAGGGGTTAGACCAAATAATAGAGCCCGATGAAAACGAAATCTGTTGCAGAAGAATGATGAGTTGGGTGAGTTTGATGTAGTTCATTTTGGCAATAAAATTCAGTTCTAAGGGTCGAAGGACACAGAAAAGGGGACAAAACAAGCGCTGGAAGCGGTTAGACCAAATAATAGAGCCCGATGAAAAAGAAATGTGTTGCAGAAGAATGGTGAGTTCGGCGAGTTTGATGTAGTTCATTTTGGTGGTAAAATTCAGCATGAACGGACGAAAGACACAGAAAAGGGGACAAAACACGCGCTGGAAGCGGTTAGACGAAATAATAGAGCCCGATGAAAAAGAAATGTGTTGCAGAAGAATGGTGAGTTGGGCGAGTTTGATGTAGTTCATTTTGGCAATAAAATTCAGTTCTAACGGACGAAGGACACAGAAAAGGGGAGAAAACTCGCGCTGGAAGCGGTTAGACCAAATAATAGAGCCCGATGAAAAAGAAATGTGTTGCAGAAGAATGGTGAGTTGGGCGAGTTTGATGTAGTTCATTTTGGCAATAAAATTCAGTTCTAACGGAAGAAGGACACAGAAAAGGGGAGAAAACAAGCGCTGGAAGGGGTTAGACCAAAATAATAGAGCCCGATGAAAACGATATCTGTTGCAGAAGCATGGTGAGTTGGGCGAGTTGGATGTAGTTCATTTTGGCGGTAAAATTCAGCGCGAACAGACGAAGGACACAGAAAAAGGAACAAAACAAGCGCTGTTTTAAAGGTGTTAGAACAAATAATAGATCCCGATGAAAAATGATTCTGTTGCAGAAGAATGGTGAGTTGGGCGAGTTGGATGTAGTTCATTTTGGTGGTAAAATTCAGTGCGAACGGACGAAAGACACAGAAAAGGGGACAAAACACGCGCTGGAAGCGGTTAGACCAAATAATAGACCCGATGAAAAAGAAATGTGTTGCAGAAGAATGGTGAGTTGGGCGAGTTGGATGTAGTTCATTTTGGTGGTAAAATTCAGCGCGAACGGACGAAAGACACAGAAAAGGGGACAAAACAAGCGCTGGAAGGGGTTAGACCAAAAAATAGAGCTCGATGAAAAATAAATCTGTTGCAGAAGAATGATGAGTTGGGTGAATTTGATGTAGTTCATTTTGGCGGTAAAAGCTATAGCCCTGGGATGGACGTCGGGTAAGTTGGAGGAGCGTGGCGCCAGCTGCGCGATAAGTTGCCGAGGAAGAGAAACATGGGTTGCGCAATCCCTACGGGTGCCTGCAAACCGGGCTGTGCAGAGGAACATTGCTTAACCACTCAGCGCAACTTTTCTGGAAGTGGCCTAGAAGGACTCGCCCCCCATCGATGAATGTTAAGCAGAGAGTTACCAATGCTGCATACTTATATGTGCATTAACCCACGCATCTCAGAAAGGTGTGCGGTTTGCAAGCCAACGCGGAGTAATTTGTACAAACGCACAGAATACCACAGAAAAAATTACGCATAAACGCACCCAGAGAAAAAGCAGCAGTGCACGGTGCTGTTAGATGACAGCGAGGTATTGTGGTACCTTAAGCTGCAACAATCGCCTGAACGTTCGCGATTGTTCTGATGCGTTTGTGTTTTCAATTGGACGCTGAAACGAGCGGTGTGCCCGTGCATAGCAGTTTAACTTTGCCTAGCGCATTCGAAACATGCTATTGTGACGCATGCGTGACTTCGATGGCAGCGCTGCACAGGGGCACCGGTGGGTGAATGAAGGTTTCGCCAAGTTAGTTTAGGTACGCCTCCGTGTTCTACCTCTGTTGATTCTCCAAGATCACCATCAGAATGCTCACATTGGGAGCTCGAAGCATTTAAGTCCTAAATATAGCTCTATGCTTTCTTTCGTTTCAACAACCGTGGACTTCTCTTGTCTTGTCAGATCCGCGTAGCGCGTGTCGATACGGATGAAGCGACCGACCTCCTGTGAGCCACGGGCAGATATGAGTTAAATACAAGGTAGCGGCCTGTGTGTGTACGCTTGTGCTGTGCGTTGAAAGACAGGTCGCTTCCTTTCCAGTTCAGAGGACGTCAAGGAACCGCAGGCAGTCGTTTTTTCGATTTCCGCAGTAAACTGCAAACTGCTTTACCGCAATCAATTCCTGTATATGCCTAAAGGTCTCTTATCTCCGTAAAATACAAATACGTACAAAGGCGACCGGGAACCCACACTGGTACTGAAACGTCTTTCATTATTTCTTCACTTGGTCAGTGACTGCAAATGTTTTTCTCTTCTATGCCTAACCAGACGAGAAAATTCCTCGCTGCCGGCTTCTTGTAAGCGTCAGTTCCCAATATTAAGCGTCAATTCCCGAAATTAGGCTCTGCCAACAGCACAGGATTTCAAGCTGTCAGCTGATAGTCGTACAGGAACCGCTAGGCAGCGGCTGCCATATAGCTTCCTGACCTTTAGGGGTGTAAAGGAGGAATTCGGTACTCTGTCAAAACACCTAGTGACTCTAGCCGCTTAACTTCCAGTGACTCTAGCCGCTCTAGCCTGTAAAGGCTCATTGCACCTTTTCTGGGAAAACTAGGGTGGTGGCAGCCATGTACCTTCCTTGCCTAGCGGTGCGGGAAAATAGATCAACTACTCTGAACTTTTTATGTAGTGACTAGATCTAACGCTCTATAAATCAACAGTCCGCCCTTTTTCATCCACTTCGGTGGCAGGTAGTGAATTTGCCGAAATAGCCGTCTATAAGCACTAAGATCGCTTTTTTGCATAGCATGTGCTGTGGCAGCTCAAGTCGCGCGTTCCGATCTCATTATTCTTTTCTTGCACTGTTCGAGAGCACAACTGGCAGTGCTTTTTTGTTCCTACCCTAGCTTTAGCTCAAACTTGTATTTGGACTTATATTGGGGCAGCAAGATGACGCATAAGTTCTGGCTGCCAGTGCAGTGCTCAAGGCGAACTCAGCCCATTTCGTTGGATCTAGCCCCACTGTGCCACCAGAAATCTGTTAAGTATTTTATGCGGATTTGAGGGAGGTACAGTTAGAGGGGATCCCAAGCTTCAAGAGGAAGCAATACAGCAGGAAACAATAGCTTTCATTTATGGCTACCACTGGAATGGTGCACCTTGTTATTTTGCATGTATTCGGCGTTCCATACTTGACCATGAAGAAGTCTAAACCACTAATCAATAGCACCGCAGAGGGAGCTTTAAGCAGCTTGTGGTCATCAACGCACCCTTGCTTGTTTCAAGGCTTCGTCACAAACTAAGAGTCTGGCTTATTTCATAGAGACCTGATAATTATTCATTGTCTTAACTACTGAAATTCAAGTTCGGAAAGTGAGCAACAATGGTAACTAAGTACAGCGCACAGGGCTCAATAAATCATTATTTTTTCACCAAGACACCGAAAGGACCAGCCTCAAGGCAGTGTGCATCGGGGACCACAAGGGAAAAGAATCCGTGAAAGGCCTGCGCTTGGGCGAGGTCTGCAGTTGCAGGTGGACTCACCAAAACAACGAAGAAAACGTAACGCTGGAGAAGAAAATATAAAGGGTGTTCATCTGGCTTCACAGTACCCTGCTAAGAATACTTCTAGCTGAAGTATGCTTCACTCTAGAAAACGAAAGACAGAAGGGGCTGATATATGTGTGTGACTAATTAGTGCTGTGTTTCATGACAGATTGCTGACTGACAGAGGAATGGTGAACTGGTATCTCCTCGTATAAAAAGGAATAAAATGTGCGATGGTCAGTTTTGCTGTGGCCATAGTTTTCTGCTGCGGCCGTTTTTTACCCGAGCTCATAATGTTTCTCTATGGAGGGTTATCCTTTCTAACTTTACAGATTTTAATTTTAAAAAGTCTGAGAGATACGTCGGTGTGGTCGGTTGAGTTGGATTGTGCATCAAGACAGAAACTGCGTACCGCATATAGAGCAGTAATTACAGGATTAATCAACTTAAATTAACTCATAATTTTTTTTTACTTTAGGGGCAAATATTGCAAAATTGATAGCCTCCAACAGCGAAGGTAAACATTGTAGAATTTTCTTAATCGATAATGTGTTTCGAAATATCGAACCTCACAAATATACATTTAAAATCTCGTTGAGTTGACTTTACCGCATTACTTAATTACACAAATGGCATCTCTCGCGCTTCTTATACATGTGCTACACGGGTACGTTGAAATGACATTCGAGTCGAACGGCATTCGAAACTTCGAATGGCATTCGGGCTGGACGGACCCGCACGGTGCTACACGACTATTCCAAAAGCATTGGAAAGCTTCAGTGTTCTGCCGCCAAGCTACAGGGGCGCTGCTGCCGTCAAGTTTTGTTTTAAACAAATAAAGCAGCAGCAATTAATTTGTATAGTTACAGTCCGCTACGAAATTGCTACTTTTAAATTAATATGTCATTTCTAATAAATTTGTCTACTTATTAAATACTAAACCTCTCTGTTTTAACAGACGCCCAAGCCCTTATCCCTGCCATTTTTTGTGTGCGGTCTGATGGCTACATTGGGCTCTATCTCCTGCGTGTGTCGCAAAAAACGAAAAAGTGCAACAAACTTCACTGAATAAACAAAAAGCTAACCTAAAATGCACACACAGACGCACAGACACACACGCACAGAAAATAAAAAGACAAAACACAGCGAAAGCAACAGCACAAAGTGAAAAAAACTGGCACCGGGCCAAAATGGCTGCCTTTCTTTCCTACGATGGGTTCCAGAGTATGCGGTAAATATTTTCTTGCTAACAAAACTTCTGGAACAGATCCGTGTATTGTATATAAATAGTATTTATATCTTCATCGTTTAAAGAACGTATTTGCTCTTCAAAACTTATGCTGCCACCTATGGCGCGAAGACGCTGCGGTAGAGAGTAGTCGTGCTTGCGCCTCGAAGGCATTCCAAAATCTCGAATGCCTCCGCGGAAGTTCGTTGACTGGAATGTTATGTGAACCAAATGCCATTCAAAAACATCGTGTAGCAGCGCAGGTTTGGCAGTCGAATCGAATGACATTCGTTTGGAAGGAATTCGAAACGCCCGTGTAGCACAGGTATTATTCATCAAGCACAAGCGCAGTAGGTGCATTGCTGCGCAGTAGCAACGCGTGCAAACAGTTGTATAACTATGTAATGCTGGAAAGCCAGCGGAGAAAGCTTTAAAATGGATATATATTTTGACGCTCAATATTTCGATCCATATTACCGATGAAGAGGATTTTAAATCAAGGCTCAGCTTCGATTATGTGACTAACAATGTAGGACATAAGCTTGCCTCTGAAATTCATGCATAGTACTTTTTATTAGTGAATTTCAGTTACGAATTGTGTAAATATAAAGCAGATGGAGTATATAATGTCTGCATTACTAAAATTAAGCTCAGCAGGCTGAACTAACGTATACGCCACAATTTTAAAGTAGAAATCTTTAAAGGTTAAAAGAAATTGTCCTGTATATTGGCGAAGACAATTTGGACGAGAATAATGAAGAATGTGTGTCATGCACTGTGACTTTTAATTTATGTCTTTACGCATATTTCACACGCACGTTGGCATTTTTTCACATCTTCGCAAAGCAAAATAAACCGGTACTAGAATAGTATGAACGCAAATAATGCTTATATTTTTTTTCTCCATAGCTCATCTTTGCTGCCATCTTACGATGTTTCAGGACGAAGAAAGGCAAGATTTATTTGTTTCAGCGAAAATATTGGTTATGCATTGTGCACAAAAAAAGTGATTTGCGATTGTGCCATTCACTAACATTTTCTTGAAATACACTGAATGAGTAATCGATCCTTCAAATGGAAAATAGAAATTTTCACTGCGCTTTATTAGTGCACATTAATGGTTTTCTGATTCTTTCAAAAGAGCGCTGCGTTATATAACGTGCCATTAAAACAGTTCCGAGGAACCAGGGTATAAAACTCTGTTAGCTTCCTTTCTTCAGCAAATACTACCTGACGGATTTGGGAGCTATTGTTTGATGACCCGTTTCGCCTAACATAAAGTCAGACATTTCTTGTTCTTATTAAAGTTGGAAATTTGTGCACGTGAATTTTTGCCGCTGTTGGTATCTAAGAAAGAAAAGCTCGCTGGCAGCTACGCGTTGAGTGCAACAGTAGAATGCAGCGAAGAAGACTTCGGCGATGAACAAAATATACAGAAGTTTCAAAGCAGACTTCTTCGCTTTTTCAGAGTTATTCTCATGTTTAATTATGCAGCTGGAAAGAGCAAAAAGAAACAAGATTTAAGCAAGTGGTAAGAGCAGAACAGAGCATGAAATCGCTAGCTGTAGAGGGTGTTTCAACTAATACTTTACACAATTTTTAAAAATAGTCTTTTTGAGCGAGAAGAGCACTTTTTTTGCATATCTCTGTCAGTGGCGTAGTACAACGGAAAAAGCTAAGACATGCTAAATAGCGGGCCCGTTAACTGATACTGAATAGTTAAATTTTTAACTATAACTGTTAGGCGCCTTTTCTATAGAGAGCCTGTAGCCCACAGTAAGCAATATTGATTTCAACCTTTAGGATTTCGAAAACGCGGTTTACCTCGTCGCTGCTGCCCAACAAATTCTGGCCACATCGAGTCAAAATAGGTGCGCTTTTGAGGAGTGTGCAGGCAAAGCAACCTCTGCCGAGTACATAACTCGTTTGAGTAGCCCAAACTTGTATGGCTACAGCGTCGAGGGAAACCGCATTTTGAAGTTCTAAAAACAGATATGGATATTTCTGAAGTTAGGGGAAACGCCTCTTAATACTTAAAACCCTAGTAATAATATTTAAAAGAGTAACTATTTTCTAATAATTAACCCCCCTGCTAAATACACGTCTTTTCCGTATTATGTTTTACTACACCACACTGTAAGAAATTTCCGTTCATTTACGGGGAAAAACCTAGCGTGGCAAGCCCCGTGAATCGGCGCAGCGATAGGTCTCACTTCAAAATCGCTTCTGCTACGTTACTATTAAAACGCGCAATTAAAATATGAGCGTTTGAATTTTTGCACGCAGGAGCAGGTCCCTATGGGAAACAATTCAAACACATCATACACACGACACGTGCTATATCTGCTCAAAAAAAGCGCGAAGTATCCTACACTATCTAGAACTTCATTCTTTTGCGGAGAAATACAGCTCGCAGCTGCGCTACGGTGCGCTCGCGGACTGAGCGGCGCATGCCCAGAAGCGTCGTTTGCGGCGGGCATGGCGGCATGAAGTGGCTGGTGCGTGTCAGCGGTGATCGGAAGACCTTTAACGTGAGCCAAGTCGTGCTGGGTGCATACATTTTGGCTGCAAACGTCCTTCTTTCTTCCAAACTACGTATGCATTCAGAATACCATTATTAGAGACCGCCTGACTTCAATGCTCTCATGTGTAAAACTAGCCCTTCGCGCCCACGGAGGAAGTGCGCACAGTGTCTGAAGATGAGAAAGCAAAAACGAAAGTTTGTTCGTCTGAGTAGTGCTCGTGTTATAAAAGCGCCTTACTTCGAACGCCGGGGCACCTTGCAAGCACTGCACAAACGAAAGCACACCTATGCTGGTGCAGGTCGCGTGTATCGCCTGTCGGCGCAGCGCTCCCTACCGGAGAACACGAAGGCGGCGAAGTGCGCCGCCGCCGTTGGCTACCTGAGCCGTTCGGTTTTCAAAAGAGGGGCGCAGCGAGGATGCACCAATGGGGAAATCGGAGACAGTAAAGAGGGTCATTACTTGGAATCCATAGATCTTGGTCTATCGTGCTTGGTTTGTGCTAGAGTCCGACCCAGCGAGTCTCCCTAGAAAGCTACAGAGCGAACGGCGGCTGTTTTTGCCGCGCCGCCTAAGCGCGTCGCTTTTTCTTTTTCACGCATATGGAGCCTTCTCTTTATTCAGCAGGTAGCCTAGCTGCAAAAGAATGCTCTTAAACAGCCAGCTGGAGATTGTAAACAATTTTTGTGTTTTTTATCCGGATTGACAATAATGCATAACCGCGCTACGATTGTGCCGAGATTTTCTGTAACGTGTTTTGGTTTGAATTTGGAAGCCGGAAGAGTGTGGTATGAGCTGACATTTTCTTCAACTACCAAATACATGGAGCGCTGTGTTGTGTAAAGGTGTATTCCGTATCCGGGCATTTGGCGCTTGCAATAAAATATAAATGTGGTTTGCACCTAGAGCACATCTTGCAGATGCACTGTAAGAAAAAATCCCTCATAATTACGTAGCACGTATGCGCGAACCTTGTTCCCGCAACATGTGCTGTGCCACTCCGTTGTTAACGTGCCCTACAGACATATTGTAACGAAGCGTACGTCGGCACGGAACGGTGGCTCCGCCGCCTCGAAGAAGTTGACCAGCAGGTGTAGATGGGTAGCATGAATTACCTTGATTTTTTAAAATGGGTTCAAAACATCATTTGAACTGAACAAACTGACACAAAACGTCTAAGAGTGAATAATAACGCAGTCAATCATACCAAGGGGCGCGCAACATCTTTCGAGCAGAGGTCCTGAGCAGGAGGACCGCAGCCGTTCCTCCCTCTTTTTTTTTGCGCCAAATCCCCCTCTTAAATACGTTTTCCCAGGATTGTTGCGGCACTTTTAGTAACCAATCTGAAATGCTGTTGTTGGAGCTAATGGACAGGCTTTCTCTAAAACACAAGCAGCCAATAGCACACCGGTGCACACTAAGTTGTTTACTCGAAAGTACCGCGTAACTTCCACGAGGACGTGCGAATTTTCGCTTGGCACACAGATACAAACCCAGAAAACGACATCCAAAACACAGGGAACGCAAACCACCCAGTCGGTGCACCACGCACCCCGCCGTCTCCGGCGTATCTGGTCCGCAGGGCAGTGTGCCGCCTGAAGAAATCACTTAGCACGACTCTCCAGGAAACCACGGGGGGTCCGCGCGCCCGCTCTGGTGGCCCGGACCAACACCCCCTGCACGGACGCGGCCCTGGAAGACCTTGTCCCCCTGCAGCCAGCTAACCGGCCGTCTCGCAGTTTACTGCGTTTTACTTTAACTATGCATTCGTACAAGGCCGTGGAGTAACTTAATATTAGGTCAAACTAATTGCAGGCAGTAAGATAGAGAAAATCCGTAAAAACATGAAAATATTGGCAACGAAATCAAAATGTTACATGGCACACTCAGAACGTTCACATACACACGTTCACACAAAGCACAAAAAATGGGTTCGAGAGAACAGCCATACGTGATTAATCCTCACTTTCGTCCGCACTGTAGTAGATCTCAGTCTCACTATCTTAATCGGTCCTCACTGCTTTGGTCTCAGCGTGAGGTCCCGCATGACTACACTGATGTGCCGACTCGGAGTAGGAGTATGCCTCAGTCGCACTTTCACCGGAGGTTTTGTGATCGCTGTTCGTCACTGTCGACGCCACTGCCCGTTTCGGCTTCGCGGAGACACGAACACTGCCTCCTAACTCATGAACACCATCCACACCACAATCACTGTTTGCTGACTCGTCGTCGGCGTCCTCATCGGAACCAAGATGAGTGTGGCAGTGCTTCAGACGTTCAACGTTAACGACGACTCACTAAGGGCCGGTGCGATAGACGACCTCTCAGTTATTTCGGATGCTTTCCGAAGCAGACAGAATGGCCCGTGGTACCTGTGGAGCAGTTTGGTGGTTTTTTCTTTCGCTCGAAAAGGCGTCCAAAGATACACGAGGTATCCAGGATAGAATGCAGCTTCGTGTCACCTGGAAGCATAAGCTTTTTTGTTCTTTTGCTGCTGCTCCTTCTCGCGCTGAGGTACTAGATCGCGCGCGCGGCGAAGCCGGTGTAAAAATTTGTGCGCATCCATTCCGCCCCCGTCTGTCTGTGTGGAGCCTAGGGCTAACTCGACAGAAAGTGTTGGCTCTTGTCCGTGCAAAAGGTAAAATGGAGAAAAGCCTGTCGTTTCGTGCTGCGATGAATTATAGGCGAAAAGGACATAAGGCAGAAATTCGTCCCAGCCCCGGGGGTGAGAGGAGACATACCTGCTGAGCATGTCAGCGAGCGTGCGGTTGAAACGTTTGGACAAGCCGTTGGTTTGTGGGTGGTATGCTGTTTTAGCGTGGTCCGTACCCATGGCTTTAAATATTCTCCTCAATTACGGAAGCGACAAAATGCTCTCCGCGGTCCGTAATGATGCGGTATGGAGCTCCGTGGCGTAGGACGATCTCTCGCACAAAGCCCTACGCTGCTTCAGCAGCTGTGGTTGCCGGGCATGCTACTGCTTCAACCCACTTCGTGCGGTAATCGGTCATCAGGAGAATGTAGCGATTCCTGGAGTGAATCTTTGTAAACGGCCCCAAGAAATCCATTCGCACTTGCTGAAATGGCCGTCCCACCGGCGGAATAGGCTGGAGAAATCCGACTGGCCTGCCAGGTTGGGCTTTCCGCGTCTGGCAGTCAGGGCAGGACAGCACATATGTTGCCACCTGTGCGAACATCTTAGGCCAGAAGAAGCGCCTCCGTACCTTCTTGCTTGTGCGCTTGACTCCGAGGTCGCCTGCCGTGAGATGATCGTAGCAGCTCCTTAATACCTCGGTCCGCAAGCCTTTTGATACGACCAGAGCATCGTAATCTTTTTGGTCTCCCTTTGCCTGCCTGTGCAATACAACAACGATTATCCGAAATCACCGTGCCGTTCTCTTCAGTGTTCTGGCGGCGGGTGAATTCGTGCTTTCGAGATATTGTATAATCTCTTTCATCGAAGTGTCTTCCCTCTGCTTCCCACCTATATCCACGCAACCCAGCACAAGCAGCGGTGTAAAGTTGACTTCCATAACCGGTGCCGCCTCGTGTGGCAGGAGAGAAAGGGAGTCGGCATTTGCGTTCTTCAAACCGGGGCGGTGTTTTGGGTCATGTCGAACTCCTGTATTAGCAGGAACTATCGCATGAGGCGCCCGTTCGAATTTTTGACGTTCATCAGCCATGCGTGGCTGGCCTGATCGGTGACCACGGTGAAGTTACTTCCAAAGATGCACGGCCGGAACAGCCAGGCGTTCCTTTTCTGCGGTGCTGTAATTAGCCTCGGCCTTGTTGAGATGACGACTGGAGTATGCGATGACATTTTACCTACCGTCGTCTTTCTGCACCGTAGACGCAGGCATCCGTATGGATTTCGATGGGCTTGCCTGGCTGGAATTGACGCATAACTGGCCCTGAAGTTTTTCTTTTAGCGTCTGCATTGCCGCACCGCATGCCGTGTCCCACTCAAAAGAAACATTTTTTCTTGTAAGATTAGTCAAAGGTCGGGAGATTAGGGAGAAGTTTTTGATAAAACGCCTGTAATAATTGCAGATTCCCAGGAAACTGTACACCTTTCTTGTTTTTCAGAACTGGGAGCTTTTCAATCGCGGCTATTTTCTCTGGATCTGGCCTGATGCTGTCGCCAGTCAGCACGTGCCCGAGATGTCTAATTTCTTCGTGAGCAAAGCTACATTTTTCAAGTTTCAGGCGCAGGTTGCCTTCATCAAGAGCGCTTAGCATCCTCTCCAATTCCTCTAGGTGCTTTTCTATGGTATTAGAAAAAATGACAATGTCATCCAAGTAAGCCAGAAACACCCTAGAGAGAAGGCCGCTCAAATCTATGTTTATTATCATCTGGAAGGTCTCGGGAGCAGTTGTAGAGGCCGAAAGGTACGACATTGAATTCGTATAGACTATATCCACATGCAAATGCTTTGTTCGGCTTGTCCTCTTCGCGGATTCCTACCTTACTTGCCAATAGCCTTAGGTGAGGTCGAGTGTTGTGAAATATTGAGACCCTTGCAGCAGGTCCAGGATATCATCGTTCCGCGGCAGTGGGTGCACGTCTTTCTTGGTCACCGCGTTAACCCTTCGGAAATCGAAGCAGAAATGCCAATCTCCCTGCGGCTTCTTTACGGTAACGACGGGTGATGACCAGGGCCTGTGTGACTCTGATCACTCCACCCTGAAGCAATTCCTCTACATGCCAACGAGGTTGTTTACTCGAGAGTACCGCGTAAGTTCCACGAGGACGCGCGAATTTTCGCTTGGAACACAGATACAAACCCAGAAAACGACATCCGAAACACAGGAAACGCAAACCTCCCAGTCGGTGCACCACGCGACCCGCCGTCCGCGCTCTCAGCCCTCGCGGCCCGTCTCCTGCGTGTCTGGTCCGCAAGGCAGTGTGCCGCTCGAAGCAATCACTTCACGAGACTCTCCTGGAAACCACGGGGGGTCGGCGCACCCGTTCTGGTGGCCCGGACCAACGCCCCCTGCTCGGTCGCGGCCCTGGAAGACTTTGTCCCCCTGCAGGCAGCTAACCGTGCGTCTCGCAGTTTACTGCGTTTTACTTTAACTATGCATTCGAACAAGGCCGGGGAGGGGGCCGCACAAAGCTGCTTACAAGGAGCCAGAGAGAAAACGGCTCGGCCAAATGTCGGGGTGTGAGCCTCTCTAATGGCTCCCGCACAGGAGCGAGCACAAGAGCACAAAGACAGCAACAGTCGCACCGCGGTAAGAACACATTCAGCTTGTTCAAAAAACTTTCGCACGAAACCTGCGAAGCTCGCTACGCGACAATTGGATACAGCGCATTCTGCAGCAATAAGGTTGGCGCACGCATGCTACGTACTCCATCATAACGTCACGTGTGCTGTACACCACAGTGTATGTGCTGTTTACTTGAGAACATCGCATCTACCGTCATGACAAAACAGCATATCTGGTGTAGCCATCATAACGTCACATGTTTGTTTCTACACAACTACATGCCATGTTCTGTACAATGGCAGTACTGCCATTGTGTGGTAATATGAGTAACGTAGACGTGTTATGTGACGGTCAATGACGGTCCCATGACTGTGCAAGAGCATTTTTGTACCTTGATAGAACGGCGTTTAATTTGATGCTGGATGAAAATGTAAAGCGCAAAGAAAGACGAGGACACAAGGAAGAGGCATGGGACACACAAGCGCTCGGGTGTCTTCCTTGTGTCCCCGTCTTTTGTTGAACTGTACACTTCAATCATGAATCGCCAACATGCCCAGACTGCCACCTTACTGATCCTTGATGGTGCATGTTGTAATTCGTGTATACCTGGTCTCCCAGCTAAAGAAAACAAGCCTTGAAAAGAAGGGGATTTCCTAGCCGTATAAAACCATCTGAGGGCTGTTGAATGTCGTGTGACCTAGCCTGCGGTATCTTTTAGGTCTGAAAAGTTATGTGCTTAGTAAAGGCAATTTTCCAGTTATTGGCTTGGAGAATGAAGTACCAATCCCAAAGTTGTAGATTGTCTTGAAGGATAGTTGGCTTCATTTGCATCACAGTACCATTTAAGCAGCTTTCTTTATTGACCCTAAATGATTGGTGACCAGCTGCTGGCATTTGACTCTCACCCATGTCACACGTAAAGATTTATCGGAGACAGCGCCTTGGAGAAAAACATTTTTTTTCCCGAGACATGTCTAGGAATGATAACGCACCGCTGTGTCATAAGGCTTGTGAAGAACTAATTTACATTAATGGTACCGTGGTGTAAACACTTAAGCAATTTGTTTTTCAACACAATCTACAATTTCGGAATTGACACTTTATACCTTGAATCCAATATTTAAACATTTAGCTAACTTGTCTTTACTAATTATTGAACTTTCGAGAGAGACAAATACTGCAGACTAGGCCACTGAACTCTAAGCGGACCTCAGCTGATTTACTTTGGTTAGGACTCTAGCCTTTTTAAAAGGTTGGTTATATTTCAGTGAGGCACCCAGAATAAAATGCGCCGTTTTGTTTCACATTACGCAGTCATATTGTCTAATCAGGAGCAGGCTATGTTATTTATTCAGGTACAAGACACAGTCTTAATGGTAAGTGTCGTGTAGGCCACGAAATTTGTATGCATACAAATCCTGTTTTGAGCCCAGGTTGCCAAGACACGTGTTAAATAGGAATTAAGCGCCCACAGAGTCAAGTGAATTAAACATCATTAAAATTTATACGATCGGGCAACTGTGCTAACAATATACTGACAGCAGATGTAGCGCACACCCAGCTAACAATAATTATAATACCAGTTGCCACCCGAGGTATTGCAGTGAAATCGAAGACGCATTACAAGATGAGACTTGAGTCTCCCTGAGCATGATGTCCTTATGGCGCATATTATCCAATTGCAAATTCACATAGCTTTCATAGCTTCTTATACTTAGCAATAACTGAATAAAAGCTGCCTTCTGCACAGAATGACTACAAATACCAAAGATGTTTAGAGGAAAACTGTGGTGTTTTCTGTGCAACGTAAATTATTGTCTGAATTACAATTATTGACTAAGATGCCATTAACCCACGTTTTTTCACTCACCCACTTTGCCAACTTCCGATCCTAATGCCAAACCTATTATTTTTCTTTCCATAGCTAGCTGTGCTTTCCTTAACTAGCCTTCGAATTTCTGCCCCATAAGTGAGTTCTGGTAAGGTACAGCTGTTGTTAACTTTTCGCTTGAGAGATATTGGTAAACTGCTATTCAAAATCCGAGAGAACCTGACCTATGCTCTCCACTCTATTTTTCTAGCTATTTCCCTCTCATGATCCGGATCAGCGATCACTACCTGCCCTAGCAGACATATTCCCTTACCAGCTGCAGCCCCTTGCTACGAATTGCGAACTGCTGTTTCTGTGCGAGACTTTTGGACATTAGTTTGGTTTCCTGCATGTTAGTTTTTAGACCCACTGTTCTGCTCTGCCTGTCTAACTGCATCTCGAGTTGAAACACGAGATGCAGTTATACATAAGTATGCAGCATACATGACCTCTATGGTAACTAAAAAGCTGGGGCTTTCAGCCCAATATCACAATGAATGTGAAATCAAAGATGCTCTTGCATGAAAAGATCTCTTTTTATCAAGAGGATGCCAAATCAAAGCTCAGTTGTGATTACATCTCACTAAAGAAAGTATTTTTTTCACAACTGGCGCTCAGGAATATTTTTAACGCAATAGTTTGAACATGAGGCATTCTAAACCTACTCACATAGGCAGCCAAGTCACCACCGCTCACAAAGTCACAAAACTATCATGTGCCACGTTGATGGTAGATGCTCAACCTACTACAGATGCAGATATGGCACTGCATGGAATATTTTTAAAAGAAGACTCTGACGACAGCATTAGAGAACACAGATTAGAATTTTATAGGCTAACCAATAGGGCATAAACGGTGCAACGCGATGCTAGGCAACACCTCACAGTAAAAACTGCAACATGCGCTGTGGGCAGATCTTTGTGATAGTATGAGCTAATTGGATGCCTCCAGTCATTCTTGAGGCTGCACTAAGCCTCGATTTGGCCAATTGTTAGCCAATCTGATGCATATCGAAAGGTTTATGCTGAGTTATTTTTTTAATGATTACAACTTTTTAAAGTAAAATCGTGACAGAACTATGAGCCGTGATGCAGTGCCATTTGTGCAGATTTATTGGACAGCGTTGTGGACATCTGGTACATGATGTAGTTCAATAATTACACAAATAAATTTATTTACTGAGAGGGCAATTGTACACAAATAAGCCAGGGGAAAAAGTTCTCGGCGTGCGACACAAAACGACGAGCAGGACAACGAGCAGCGCCGACGGTCAGTCCAAAAAAACCAAGCGATCTGCCTATGCGGCATCAGGTGCGGCCGTCATGGTTCTCTACAACTGCCCCGGGAACGAAGAGGAGCCACCCTGGCGATCTATGGCGAAGATGAGCGGGTCGTAGTAGGTCTTCAGGTGGCTGACGTGGACGGTTTCTCGGCTGCGATGGCCCAAGCCCGAAGAGGGGTTGAGCGGCTACATAATGTAATTCACCGGCGACGTTTGCTGGACGACGCAATAAGGGCCGTGGTATTCGGTACGGAATTTCGACGACAATCCTGGTGGTGTGCCTGGAACCCAGAGCCAAACTAGGGATGGTATCGGAAAAACGGGTTGCCTGCTATCGTGATCATGACGATGCTTTTGGCGACCTTGGGGTGCCGAGGTAAAAGAGCGCGCCAACTGGCGACATTCATCCGCATGCTTTGCGACTTTGGAGAGGGGTGCCTACTCGGAGGCGTCAGGAGTTAATGGCAAGATAGTATCCATCGTGGACGACGGCTCACGCCCATATAGGAGGAAGAAAGGGGTAAAACCGGTGGTTGACTGCGTGGTGGTGTTGTACGCGTACGTCACGAAAGGAAGGACAGCGTGCAAGTTGGTCTGATCCGATGCGACGTACATCGTGAGCATGTCTCCGAGAGTACGACTGAAGCGCTCGTTTAGCCCGTTAGTTTGGGGATGGTAGACAGTGGTGGTCCGATGTACGATGCGACATTCGGTGAGCAGAGCATTAATGACGTGGGAAAAGAAGACGCAGCCTCTGTCACTTATGATCTCTCGCGGCGCGCCATGGCGAAGAACAAATTGATGCAGCAGGAACATAGCAACTTCGCGGGCAGTAGCAGCAGGAAGGGCGGCTGTAATGGTTCGCTGCACTACTTACTTTTTATTCATTATTTCAGACGGTAGGATTCTCTTGCAAAGCTGAACGCTGGCGACATATGTGAGCCCAGTTTCTATGTGGATCGAAATGTCAAAAGCCAAAAATAGCCACCCACTGATAAACGAGCAATGTTTTAATATTGCATATTTATGGAATGGACCTGGTACAGGTTGACTACTTCTATATCACAAAAAACAGAACCTGCATTTGTATCGGCGGCACACAAATGCAAACAATGCCATTTCATAAAAGCACAACATAGAAAAGCAAAATTAACGAGTTTTTAAATGTTCACTTCGGAGGCTCAGTATCTCAAACCTTCCTGAGATTAAGAAAATTTAAAAACTGAGCTCACCATCAATGATGACAGCGCTTATTTCTTCAATATAATCTTGCCCCAATCAAAAATAAATAAGTTGACTAAATATTTTAGTTAACGGTATAAATATTGAGATCTATTAAGCACTTAATATGCGCCTTCTCTTCAATCCACCTGTACAAACCACAGCCACTCCTAGTTGTTAAAATGAAAACCTGCAAACATTACAAAAATCACCAAACATATGGGACCTTCTTCTTTCGACTGGAAGTTTGGTTTTGCTTAATTTATTCTCTTTTTGTGACCACACTGCCCGACCTGATGCTGACCGCAATTCCGCAAGTGGGCACTTGACCAAAATGGATTCGAATAAACTCAGCTGTAAATATTGCATGTTTAGTTAAGGCACTCTTCTACTGAGCAGGTGACCTGAGTGCAATCCAGGTCATTTGATGGAAGCAACACGCAAAAGGTGCCAGTGTCTTGTGCTATGTCAGTGCACATTAAAAATCTCCAGGAAGACAAATGCATTCAGAAGACCTCCATACAGCATCTTTCTCTTGTTCTTCTTTTAGCCCCTACCCTCACAGTGCCCTTGAGATGTGCAATGAGCAGTGAAAAAGCTATGTACCATTGCCTTTACTCAAAAAATGTCCTGTATGGCTCTGCTATCCCTTGTATTTTCCTGCGCTTTCAATTTCCAACTGGCTCACCAATCTGCTTTATAAAGGATGTGCACTTTTCCTGCACTTTCTATTTCCAACTGGCTCATTATGAGCAGCATAGGTACCAAGTTAAAGCATGACAGAACAGATTTGTGTTTCAGCACAGTGTTGCAAATGGGTCGCAAGCCCCAAGGGTAGCGTTGGCCTGGCGGCCTGGGGCACAGCTGGAAACACCCGAAGGTCCTGGCAAAGGATGAGTCGACTGCCAACAGAACAACTTGTTTATTCTAGCATCGCAAAAGAGCAGCTGGTCAGGGCGACCACGTTACTCAACGGAAGAAATCGAAGCCTCCCTTTAACGTCCGGGGCAGCTGCCTTTATACCCGCGGAGTCGAGGGCAACAAGGAACGGCTCGTGATGAGGCGCACGAGACGGCGACGCACGGACACGTTGAGACGGGACGTGACGCGTCCGCCGGGCCGGCGCCGGTCAGACCTCCTCGCCTCCCAGTTGGGGAGCTCCTCTCCCCGGCTGCCGCGCTTTGACAAGCGTGGGCACCAACATGCACACACACACACGCACACACGAAGACACGTGGCATTGAAACCTGTCTGGACGCGCTTGGTGGGAGGCGTTGCGGCAGCGCTGAACGGGCCAAAATGACCGCCACTTTGAACGAAGCCCCGGCGTCCGTTGCATCCGCGCCAGCTATACCGCGCGTCGTAGGCGAAACGTAACAGACCGCCCCGCCGGGAGAAGGAGATCCCGATGGTCAGGGGACTGCATCCGCTGTCCGGAGGGATGTCGCTCGATGATGCTCGTAATCGAAATCGGTCGTCCCTCGGCGTTGCTTGAGCGCAGCGCACAGAGAAGGCCTCGTTCGCAGGTTCAGGTTCACACAGGACACTGCAAAGTGACTTCAGGAGAGTTGCCATTTTTGTTCTCGTTCCCAGCTAGCGTTAGAACTACGCCGAAACGCAACTGCTCTGTCAGCAAGCACGACACAACCCTCACTAAGCTCTGCCAGTCTCTTTCCCCTTTTATACTACTGCCTAGTTCCTTACAGTAGTCAAGCAGCACTCAGAACGCGTCCACAAATGGGAAACTTGCACTAGAAAGCACATCATCACTTTGAAACACTACACAAAAGCAATATGTTAAAAATCCTGCCTCAGGAAGAAAACATCAGTAACAAACAACTTTGAGGCGGATTCCCACGTTAGGGGCCTCGACTTAAGCCATCGGCGTTACCGTTGAGACTCCCCTTTTTGTAACGCACCTCAAAGGAATATTGTTGCAAAGCGAGGCTCCAGCGCAGGAGGCGGCAATTTTTGGGAGAAATGGTCTGCAGCCATTGGAGAGGGCAGTGATCCGTCTCAATGATAAACCTCGAGCCGGCTAGGTAGCATGACAATTTCTGAACGGCCCACACGAGACACGCACACTCTTTCTCGGTGGCGCTGTATGCCTGCTCACGACAGGTCAGCTTACGACTAGCATACAGGACGGGGTGTTCCACTTCTTTATTTTCCCGTTGGCACCGTACAACGCCCATGCCTCGCTCACTAGCATCACACTGAACAACGAACCCTTTTGTGTAGTCTGGCGATCGTAGCACAGGCTGGCTTGTTAGGGCGCTCTTTAGGGCGCTAAAAGCTTTTTCATTTGTCGCGGCCCAGACGACTGTTTGGGGCTCTGTTTTTCTTAGAGAATCCGTCAGGGGAGCCGCGATATCGGAGTACCTGGGGATGTACCTCTGATAGTAGCCGGCGACACCTAAGAACGACCGAATATCGGTCTTCGTGCGCGGTTGCGGGAAGTCTCCCACAGCGGCCACCTTTATTTCAGAGGGGCGGCGACGACCCTGTCCAATCATGTGACCGAGGTAGACAACCTCGGCCTGTGCTAATTGGCACTTGGGAGCCTTGACTGTCAAGCCCGCTTCGCGCAGGCAGGTTAGCACTGCCCGCAAGTGAGCCATATGCTCAGACCAGGATGCGGAGAATATCGCTACGTCGTCTAAATACGGTAAAGCGAATTCTTCTTATCCCCGCAACACTTTGTCCATGAGGCTTGAAAAGCAGTATGGCGCGTTCTTCAAACCAAAACTCAAAACTTTAGGACGGAATGTTTCCATTGGTGAAATGAACGCCGCATACCTACTAGCCTCTTCTGTAAGGGGAACCTGCTAATAACCCCTGACAAGATCTGGGGTGGAAATAAACTGAGCGCTACTAACTTTCTCAAGGCGCTCCTCGATGTTAGGGATCGGATAAATTTGATCCTTAGTGATTGAATTAAGCCTGCGGTAGTCGACGCAAGGACGAGGTTCCTTGCCCGGTACCTCAACTAAAATCAAAGGGGAGGTATAATCACTCTCACCGGCCTCAATAACACCGAGCTGTAGCATTTTCTTTACCTCAGCCTCCATATTATCGCGTTGGCGGGGTGACACCCGGTACGCCTTGGATCGTACTGGCTCTGGGGAGGTAAGTTCTATTTCATGAGTAAGGACAGAAGTCCTACCAGGCCTCTCAGAGAACTGACCTTGAAACTCTTGTAAGAGTTGGTGTAGTTCGGTTTTCTGCTCAGGCGACAGCGGTGCTTTACTGAGTCACTGATGACCTGATCGGTGTCTTCCCTGTTCGTCACTGAGCCTAGTCCCGGAAGCTCGACCGGAAGCTCTTCGGGAACGTTTACCATCATACACACCACTGCTTCCAGTTGTCTATAGGGTTTGAGCAGATTACACTGGTAAACTTGCTGTGCTTTCCGTTTTCCTGGCAGACTCACCACGTAGTGAACGTCCGACAGTTTTTGAACAATCCGTGCTCGGCCCTCCCACTGCACGTCGAGTTTGTTTTTAGCGATGTGCGCAATATCATTACCTCATCGCCCACCTCAAAACGACGGGCCCTGGCTGTCCGATCATAATAAACTTTGGCCCTCTGCTGGGCCTTTGCCATTGCTTCACCTGACAACTCCTGTGCCCTTCTTAAGCGTTCGAGGAGCCTGAGCACGTACTCGACCACGACTGGGTCGTCGCCCCTGCCTTCCCACGAGTCTCGAAGCATGCGAAGCGGAGACCGCAGCGAGCGACCGTACACCAGCTCAGCTGGCGAAAACCCCGTAGCCGCATGCGGCGCGGTCCTTAATGCAAACATCACCTCAGGCAGACACAGCTCCCAATCACTTTGTTGTTCAAAACACAATGCTCTCAACATGCGCTTCATGACGAAGTGGAGCTTCTCAATGGAATTCGACTGTGGGTGGTACACTGAGCTGTGTAAAAGCTTTACCCCACACCTTTCGAGAAAGGCTGTCGTCAAAGCGCTAGTAAACACTGTGCCCTGATCTGACTGGATTTCTGCAGGAAAACCAACTCGCGCAAATATGGACAGTAGTGCATTGACTATCTCAACTGAGCTGAGTTCTTTAAGCGGCACTGCTTCAGGGAACTTTGTCGCTGGGCAGATCACAGTCAAAATGTGTCTGTACCCCGTGGCTGTTACCGGCAGAGGTCCCACTGTATCCATAACGAGCCGTCTAAAAGGCTCTGTAATGATAGGTACCAACTTCAACGGCGCCCTCGATTTGTCCCCTGGTTTGCCAACCCGCTGACAGGTGTCACATGTCCTCACAATGTGTTCTGCGTCACGAAAACACCCTGGCCAATAGTACTCTTGCAAGAGGCGGTCCATAGTCTTCTTAACTCCTAGGTGTCCGGACCACGAACCGCCATGCGACAAGCGCAACAGATCCTGACGGTAGCACTGAGGCACGATCAGCTGATCGAACTCCACTCCCCTGCGGTCTAGAGACTTCCGGTACAGGACCCACCTCTTTCCACAAAACGAGCATTTTTCTTGGCGATACCTTCCTTGACATTGCAGCGCATGTTTTCTAGGCTGCCATCCTTTTTTTGCTCGGCTATCAAAGCCGACCGGCTGACTTTTAGCAACCTATTAAGTCCATCTGACGTAGGCGCGATGAGCAAATCTGCAGATAGCTCTTCTAACTTTCGCCGTTCGGGCATTTCCTCTCCAGTACCTGGTGCCTTCAACGCTACAGGCTCAATTTTATTCAGTTCGGACGTGCTCTGAATATCAGCTTGCTGCGCCTCCGACCCTTTCTCATTGTTCGACAACGTCGGCCCCGCAACTACCGCCTTTGCAGCGAGCTCCCGAACTCTCGATCTGGTTAAGGCCTGAACGCTAGCCTCACCAAACAAAAGCCTCTTCTTGCGCAGGAGGTGATCGGACCTGTTCGAAAATAGGTACGGGTACTGGGGGGGGGGGGGGGGGGCAGCATAGATGACACTGCGGCCTCCGTCTCAAGTGCTCCGAAAGGTCCTTGAATAAGCACTTTTGCTACAGGCAGACACACGCTATGAGCTTCCACGACTTGCTTGATCTATGCGCACTCGCCCGTGAACATATCGGGTTCTACGTAAAAGGGGTGAACTACATCCATTGTAGCTGCGGAATCACGAAGCACTCGGCACTCTTTCTTGTTCACGAGGAAGTCTCGCATGTAAGGCTCGAGAAGCTTCATGTTCTCGTCTGTGCTGCATAATGACAAAAACACGACTTTTGTTTTTGTTTGTGGACACTGCGCCGAAAAGTGACCCGGCTTCTGGCACGTATAACACACGCGCGCTTGCCTCGTCTCGAACCGCTTTCTGCGTTCGGCTTCGGCGTCCGCCGTCTCCTTACGTTCGGTCGGACTGCTTTCACTCGCATCCGCACTACGTGTGTCCCCCCTTGCTCTCATGGGTGTGAACTTCGGCCTCTCAGACTTGGAGCCAAATTCACCCTTTTGACCGTCCTTAGCTCCGCGAGCCCGACGAGTCACAAACTCCTCGGCTAGCTCGGCGGCTTTAGCCACTGTACTAACGTCTGGCCTATCCAAGACCCAGTACCGCACGTTCTCAGGTAACCGACTATAAAACTGTTCCAGCCCGAAACACTGCAGAATTTTCTCGTGGTCACCAAACGCTTTCTCTTCTTTGAGCCACTCCTGCATGTTTGACATAAGCCTGTAGGCAAACTCTGTATATGACTCACTTCTGCCTTTTTCATTTTCCGAAACTTCCGACGGAGCGCCTCCGCTGACAGCCTGTACGTTTTTAGCAGACTCGATTTCACTTGGTCGATATCCTCTGCCTCCTCTCTCTTCAAGCGAGTGACTGCGTCGGCCGCCTCGCCGGGTAACAAAGTGAGCAAGCGCTGTGGCCACGTTTCCCGAGAGAACCCCTGCTTCTCGCACGTTCGCTCAAAGTTAACCAAGAACAAACCAATGTCCTCTCCAAGCTTAAACGGCCGCATCAAGTCAGTCATTTTGAACGATACTCGTTCTCCTGCACCGTGTGCCTGACTTCCATTACGAGCGCGTTCCATCTCTACCTCGAGACGTTTCATTTCCAAAGCGTGTTGACGGTCACGCTCTTCTTTCTCTTTATCTTTTTTTCTTTACTTTCGCGCTCGTCTTTCTATTTTTGCTCTTTACGTTCGCGCTCGTCTTTCTCTTTTTGCTCTTTACGTTCGCGCTCGTCTTTCTCTTTTTGCTCTTTACGTTCGCGCTCCTGTCTTTTTGCCCTCTCCTCAATGGTGTCAAGGCATTCCGACAGCTCGTCATCCTCAGCCTCCAACTCAAGAATAGCCCTTAGCAGTTCTGGTTTTCTGAGTTTGTCTGAGACATCCAGACCCAACTCTCTTGCAAGCTCCAGCAATTTCGGTTTGCGCAACGACTTCAAATCCATGGCTGCTCCGAATGCTGCTTTCTCTACTCCCTACTATTGTCTTGCCGCAAACTAACCCGGCAGCAACGACAACCACAATTAGCAGCTCTGTTTCTGACACTAACAAAAGCCTGGCAAAACTCAGAAGAAGAAAGTCCCGCACTCACCAAACCTCGCAGCCAAGAATTCAGCGCAGTCGTTCCGCTGCAGGCAACCAGTCATCACACAGGGCTCGTTGCACTGCTCCCGGATGGTCGTTGTGCTGCTCAGCATACAGTTGACCGCATATCTTCGCTGCTGGCCTCCGTTGCCGCGATCTCACCGCTGGCAACCAGTTGTTGCAAATGGGTCGCAAGCCCCAAGGGTAGCGTTGGCCTGGCGGCATGGGGCACAGCTGGAAACATCCGAAGGTCCTGGCAAAGGATGAGTCGACTGCCAACAGAACAACTTGTTTATTCTAGCATCGCAAAAGAGCAGCCGGTCAGGGCGACCACGTTACTCAACGGAAGAAATCGAAGCCTCCCTTTGGCGTCCGGGGCAGCTGCCTTTATACCCTCGGAGTCGAGGGCAAGAAGGAACGGCTCGGGATGAGGCGCACGAGACGGCGACGCACGGACACGTTGAGACGTGACGTGACACGTCCGCCGGGCCGGCGCCGGTCAGACCTCCTCGCCTCCCAGTTGGGGAGCTCCTCTCCCCGGCTGCCGCGCTTTGACAAGCGTGGGCACCAACATGCACACACACACACACGCACACACGAAGACACGTGGCATTGAAACCTGCCTGGACGCGCTTGGCGGGAGGCGTTGCGGCAGCGCTGAACGGGCCAAAATGACCGCCACTTTGAACGAAGCCCCGGCGTCCGTTGCATCCGCGCCAGCTATACCGCGCGTCGTAGGCGAAACGTAACAACAGCTATACCACGTACTGCCACCACAGACCCCTTCCGCCAGCTACCGAAGGGCCAGGCGAGCTGCTTAGGGGTGGTGGAAGCAGCGTATGGTGGTGGTATAAGGCAGATGTATATGGAGGCCCTCAATTGTGCTGCCGCACTAGAAGACAAAAGCTGCTTCATGAACGTAAAGATATACTCTCCACTTGTTGTCATAGCACATCCCACATTTTCTAATGGGCAAGGCTAAAGGTATTACAGGCCATGCACTCACATCCAGTCATGATGTCAAGATAATTGAAACATTTATAATGACAGGGAATTGCAAAGAAAAGGGTAAAAAACTAGTCAACTCTACTGATGAATGACTTTAATGGAAAGGTAGACCAAAGGCAGAAAACCAGAATGCCAGGGAATATGGCATGGGTTCCAAGTCCCGCAGATGCGGGCTATCAGTAGAATTCACAGAATAGACTGAATAATGAATACATTCTGCAAACGTACAAACTGAAACAAGAATTACGGACAGGGGAAAACTAGTGCGGAATAAACAGAAATCAAAATCTTGCTAGAAAACAGCTATTCTGCTTCATCCAGGACAGTCAACGTTTATCGAAATGAATAATATCTCAAATATCATTATCCCTTTCGGCCCTGATTTTTTTATTTCGACGGCAGATTTTTTCTAGCACCTTTTTTTATCTTTGTATGAGTCAAATAACATCCCCAGAAATTTTTAACCTTGTAGTGGAAGTATTTACCGAGTTAGCGATATGGCGTCAAAATAGGACATCAGGGCTCAAGGGTTGTAAAACGAAAATTTTCGATGATTTATTTCCTGAGTTCCACGAAGCGTTAAGAAACCACACTTTCTTTAGCACCGAGTATGAAACACTCTGAAACAGTTCCTAGACTTTGAAAGGCACAGGTGGACCTTACATTTTTCACACTGGATGCGAGATTTTCCAAGGCAGTTCTCCATTTTGCATCGCTGCTCCCTTGAATCTTCATGAATGGGCCAATGTCCAATTTGATCAAATCTTACATCTTGAACAGGCCTGTTTTCGGCGAATCTAGCCTGCTTTGCAGGTTGCAGAGGGTACGCTGAGGGCCGTCCTCTCTTTGGAGTCAAAGGTTTGCTCTCAGCTGCCGAAAGCGCCTCAATGACGTTCAAGGTGAAGTCTAATAAGTCAAGCTGTTTTGTTGACTGGATTAGGTGCCTGTCTGCTTCATTCCTGTATTCAAGCCAGGCGTTCACAACCGCCAGATTCATGAAGTGGAATATCATCCTGAGGGTCCACTTCCTTGACCGGATGGTCGTACGGTAAAGCGCCACAAGAAAATCTGCTTTGTCAACGCCACCCATGCTGCGGTTGTATGCACCGACTACAGCAGGTCGTCTGACGTCCACAAAACACTTCTCTGTTTTGCTCCATCGCATAGCGGTGTCTTCATCCTTTACAGCCAGGAAGTTGGATGCCAAAGTCACCGATCTGTTATCCATCCACTTCGTCATGGCCACCTTTCCGTCCCCACTCACAAGGCAATCTGATGAGCCACGCCCCTTTTTCTTCAGATCCTTTTCGCTCATCAAGGGACACTTCTCACATCGGTTAGACCGTATTGTTCCCGCAGCAAATATTTTCTTCTTCCGCAATTCACGAAGCAGAGGCAAAGAAGTAAAATAATTGTCGAAAAACAACTTGTGTCCCACACCAGATGGAATGCGCTGAGCTAAAGTCATAACTACCGCACCTGTGATGCCAAAGTTGCACTTTAGGCGGTCGGGTAAGGTAGTTGTCGACCCTTGGTATGGAAGGAAGTCATAAATAAGGCCAGATTCGCCACAGATCATAAATACTTTCACGCCCCACGGGTGTGGCTTTCCTTTTATGTACTGCTTAATGTCCAGGCGGCCCTTGAAGGGCACAATCTGTTCGTCAATACAAAGCCGCTCCTCTGGAACGAGTTCATTGCAGCGTTTCTGAAAGGCATCCAGCAGGGGCCTCACTTTCCAAAGGCGGTCTGTCTTGCTGGGATTATTAGCGTCGACAATGTGCAGGTTGTTTCGGAGCTTTTCGAAGCGGTTGCGTGACAGGCCGACTGATGTTACAAGACCAGATTTCATGCTAGGCTTCCAGTAAAGTCTCAACCTCGGATAGCGCAAGACACCCATTGTGAGGTAAAGTGCCACAAGACGCCTTATCTCTTCTTCATCAGTCGTGACTGAGCTTCCCTCCTGAAGCACCGAGTATTGGTTAGTTCTATCCACAAGTTCCAGAAATATACTTTTCGGAACATATCTTATGAAATAATGATACGGTGATGGCATTTCTCCGTCCAGTTCGGGCACATCATGAACGTCACCTTGAAAAGACGCATCTGGTTGCTGAAATGGTGTCCTTTTCCATCCAGTGGACATTCCGAGAACGCACTCGTCATCAGAAGACTCGCTCTCATCGTCTGTTGGCGCTGAATCGGTCGCATGAAGCTCGACAGCATCGGCATCGTCCTCGCATTCGCCCTCTACATCCGACAAATTTCCATTATCAAGCTCCTCAAACAGCGCATCTGTAGCGGCTTGGAGCCTTCTCGACTGACTTTGATGACAGGAGTAAAACAAAGCCGTCGGGATGGACGAATCTGCGAGAATACAGAAACAGCAAACCTGAAACACTGCTGCCATCATAACTCAATGGGCGCCATTTGCAACCACTGAGCCCTGATGGCGTCAAAATCGCACATGGAGAAAAAAGGGCGCTACGAAAAAACCACTCACTCAATTAATCTAGCTCAAGCACTCGCTCATTTAGCTAACCTTTACAATCTAAATACAAAAATCACGACGCGTGTATTTGAATAATTACTCGGTTACAATATTTCAATGTGTGAGCTTACCTGCCCCGTCGCCTGCCATGTTTTTGCCGGAGATTCTTCTTCTTTGTGGCCGTCAGCGTGAAAACATGACGCGACCTCTCATGTCGATGGCAGTAGGGATTGCTGAAGATGACCTCGGGAAAAAATGCTGGTTTTGGTTTCACTTTCGAAGCGCAGAGTCGAATTTTCTCTTGTGGCGTCAATTGACGCCGCCAGGGCCGAAAGGGTTAAAGCCGGTGTGCAAAAGTAGGAGATAGGGCAGCTAGGCATGATTTTGGTACCTCTTTCAGGGGATTAAAGACCTGAGTAAGAAGCACAAGCCATGAAGTTCTTTAGCTCAGGATAAAACTGGCAGAGGTATAGAAGCTAACAAATAAGAACAAGATCAAGTGGAAAGCTTCTGAGCATATTCTAAAGAGGGAATATGTTCTAAAGGTGGTCAAGAGCGAATTAAACTTCTGTATAACATATTATGATGCGGAGAGATAGCACAGACTCAGGAAGACACACAGGTGAGCACTCTTTTAGTACAGGTGTTAAACAGGAGCCAATGCACACTCCTTCCTTTTGTAGGCAGGACTTGACGTAACGAAGGAGTTTTTGCGATAAAATAGCAGTTCTAAAAATCTGGTGCACGAAATTCTGACTTTGTTTTGGAAGGCCACTACAGCGAAGTGGTCTGTGCTGTCCTAAACATATGCTAGTAGAGAGGCATGCGAGAGTGAATAGTACAAGTCTCTGACGTCTATTGAGAAAGCTTGAAGGCTCTTTCAGGATGGGACATAACAAAATCTAACACTTGGTCAGAGTTTTTGACCACAAACAGGTCATCCAAACTGAAATCATTGTTTTTCTTGGACCAGCATTGCAACACGTTTTCTCTATCCGTGTCATTCCTGCACTTCAAAATATGACACACCTGCACCAACTAGCCCGATCCGCGATGCTTCTACACATCAGAAAAATTGTATGTACACCCTAAAAGACAAGAAGGGCAATGCCATTAAGAATATTGCAAGATAGTCATTGACATGTAGCTGAGGAATTTTACAGATACTATCTACAGCAGCTCAAGTTATTAGGACACTAATGATGAAGCCAGAGGTGTGGCGGGATTCGACATCTGACACATGGTGCCTTAACCATTTTCTTTACTTTTAAACTAATATAATGAAACTTTGCATGCTTATGCAATTTGCCTTTCTTACTCCAAAAATGAAATTATTTTTGTGAGAACGGATCAGTTCTTACAATAAATACAAAGAGTGCTTCAAAATTTGCGAAAACAGAAAATAACCACACACAAAAACCTGTTAAAAATGCATTGCTAAATAGCACAAAAGATAGAAACACAATGATTTAAGCAGATTTTTGACTGGATGAATATTTGTTTTGCTTTATTGCACATTGAATTTCAGCGGTGAAAACCTGGCAACCGACATAATAAAACAAAATGGTATTCTAAAACGTTTGAAAGCAACAAGTAAACTTTGCAACATTGTGGTCTCTACACATTTCTCTTTATACTGACAAAAATAATTGCATTATCTTCGAATGGTGTTAATATTACATTCACTGAGTTTAGAAGCGCCCAAATTTACTTTCTGAGAAAAAAGACAAAAACAAACAGAAGCCCCTTTTAAGGTAATTAAGTGCTTTTTAAGGAAAGTGCTGCAGAGGGCATCAGCCAGGTGGCTGGATGAGATTAGGAAGTTCGCGAAAACTAAATGGCAGTAGCTGGCACAGAGCATGACAACTGGAGCGATATGGGAGATGCATTTGTCCGGCAGTGCGACACAGTAAGGCTGACAATGAAGGTAGCTAAAAAATGTGCAGAGTTGAAGCTTGCACAACTTATCCCTGCTTATCCTCACCTGCTTAGTAAGGTGCTTGGTCTCCAAAATTCTGGCTGTGGACCCGGTAGAGATTCGCCCTAAAAAAACTTGTTCTAGCACACTGCAAAAAAGATTGCAATGACAATATGTAAGCCCCTGCTTTCAGTTGTCTCAGCACGCAACAAATTTGTGTATACACATGAATACAATTAGTACCAATATAGATATAGCATTTAGATCATTTGTGCAAGTAAGGCCAAGAGAATCTTTGGGCTTTTTTTAAGGCACAAGATCCAATCAGCACAGCTGCAGGATGACAGATGAAATGAAAATTGGTTGTTGGGAAAAGGAAATGGCGCAGTATCGGTCTCAATATGAGCATACCAGAACAGTGCCGTAAGGCAAGGGGATAAAGCAGGGACTGAGAGAAGAAAGGAAGAGGTGCCGTAGTGGAGGGCTCTGGAATATTTTCGACATCATGGGGATCTTTAATGTGCACTGACATCGCGCAGTACACGGGCGCCTTTGCACCGATCCAAACGCTGCCACCGCGGTGGGTACGAACCCGGGTACTCCGGCTCAGTAGCCGAGCACCCAAACCACTGAGCCACCGCGGCAGGTATGACAGGTGCTCATAAAAACATTTTAAATTACAAGCTCCTCTTTTTTGGATTCCAAAGAAATAACAAACTATGAACACGCTGCGAAGGTTGAAAAACAGTAGAAAAAAAAGAAACCGATATAAAGAAGGAAACTTCTCAGTATAGCAGATAATGCACAGAAATGCAATGGGCTTTACATCTTGACTGCGAAATCTGCCCTAAACATAACCTGCAACTACCAGAGCACCTATATAAAAACGGGCACAAACACAATGCTTCAGAAAGCATAACTTTGTATTGTTTCTCAACCGCAGCTGCAGAGGACTTGAAATTATGCACGAAAGAATGTGCCCATTGATATTAACTACCACAATAGAAAGAAAACACGCCGTTGTGCGGCGTCCACTGAACTCAAACAGAAGAAAAGGGTAGGAATGGCAGAGCCTGCGTAGCTCCCTACAAAATTTCCCTAACTGTGTACCGTTTTTAGATGAAGTCACAAAGTGCATCCATAGTGCAAATCATGTGTTCATGTATGATGGTTGCACAGTGACTAAATTGACAACAGTGCTCTTAGTTGCGGATATTTTTACAATAGGCAAACCAATCATCTAAAAAAGCAATACACATTTCAACACACTGCAAAATGAACAGCAGGTGTCTCAGTTGAGCAATGCTGATGTCAGTGAAAGCACCAAAAATATCTGACCAGAAAAAGTCTTGGGGCATTACTAATATGCAACCCAAGGATTTAAACGGCATCACCCTGCTTCAGAAAAAAACGTCAAATTACTCACTACAAAGTAAACTTTACTGGTGTACATTGGATGTTGAAAAGTGTGGTTTCGGACTTTTTAGCTTTCCTTTTTACATAGTGCATTCATTATTTTATATTTTCACAGTTCTTATTCACCTGAGAAAAGCACTTCTTGATCCACCCTACTGAACCTGCCGGTGAGGGTAATTAGGAAGGTTGTTCACAAAATTTCAAGTCTTAGTTAGGAATTGCCTTTTCTTCAACCTCTATAATTGCGCATTTCGTCCGTGATGCTGCACCAGCTGCTGTGCTAAGTACATTGCAGACATCGTTATTAAGTGTTTTATTGGCACAAACAGAAAACTGGCTTACATGTCGCATTTTTTAGTTAGCTGCTTAGGACATAGTGGAAAAGTAAGTCCCAGGATTTAGTTTTGCAAGAAGAATAGGTTTGGTTTGGTTTATGGAGGTTTAACGTCCCAAAGCGACTCAGGCTATGAGAGACGCTGTAGTGAAGGGCTCCGGAAAGTTCGACCACCTGGGGTTCTTTACACAAACAGTACACAGGCCTCTAGAATTTTGCCTCCTTCGAAATTCGACCGCCGCAGCCGGGATCGAACCCGCGTCTTTTGGGCCAGTAGCCGAGCGCCATAACCACTCTTCCACGGGGGCGGCTTTGCAGGAAGAATAAAAAGCAACAATCACAATAATCACACTGCAGCATATTGATACGTGCCACTGTGAAAGAAGAAGAAAAAGCGCCTGCATCCATGGAGAAAGATGTGGCTCTCCCGCTCGCGCGCTCAGACCTCTAAGGGACCGCCACAGTTTTACGTTTTGTCTCCGGAGGTTCTCCTTCGAAATGCTCGTAACAATATAACATTAACAATACTGAGTGCCAAAAAACAAGTAGGTGATGTGTAAAAATTGGATCACCTTCTCTCTAAGTTTACCATCATTATTACCAGCCAAATGTGCCACGGCTGGAAAAAAGGCTTCTCCAAATGATCTTGAAATAATTTATTCTTAGATTTCATACTCTTGCACAAAAAATCAGAGGAAACTGGATCAGTCACACATAAGCATACTATTGCCCTTGCCTTGAATAAGACTGCCAATGAGAGAAAAAATGACTTAAGCAGTAACAACACGAGCAAATTCAAAATTATTGTCTCATTAGAAAAGGCCATAGGCACATATAAAAACCCAAAGAGCTTTCCTGCTGCATGCACTGAAGGCAATGTGCCATGTAGATTTAAAGAAGGCTGGAGGTGTCCCATATATTCCTAAGCAAGAAACTTTCTACTGAAGAATCAAATTCACCTCAGATTTCACTAAGAATAACGCTACACGAAGCACAGTAGAAACATCTCCCAGCATCATGTATGTCAACTCAAGCTTCATCCCTGTCGTCCAGTCTGTTCTGCAGCCCCTACGCTCCAATAAATCTGCCCTTGTATCGTATCTAATATTCCTTTCTTGCATTGACGAAACAATTCGTTATATGAAAAACAAGCAGGCAAAGGAATTCAATTGTAAACCATGCAGTCGAGCTTACTGTCACCTTTTGGAATAACAACCTTAAACAGGTGAGGATAAAGTTTCTTCCACCACGCACACATATGAATGGCTGGGATGAAAAACAAACTATTCTTCATGGCCCAGAATCAGGCAAGATGCAGTGCACCTATTTGGACTAATGCTGGAAAGAAAGCAAAATTGACAGAAAAAAAATTGATAATAATCAGAAGGAATCCTACCACTTATCACAATTTTCATACATAAGCTTGGTCTATTCGCTAGCAGTGAAAGCCATTCTCAGAGCTAATAGGATGGTCAATTACATCGTTTAGTAGCTGTATGCAGATTATAGCATGAAACACTCCCTATTGTGCACAAGCTGCATGCCCGCGAACTTTTTTTGTGAATAATAAGTCACCATTAGTAAGGGAACAGTTATTAGTTAGCGTGGTAAAGAAAGAAAGTTGACTGCGCTTTTATTCTGGGGTTGTTATAAAGAGCTACTTGGTAGTGAATATTTTGGCAGTTCTTGCAAAAATTTCACTTTCCAAATAATACTTGTTGTCGCAGACTATCCAGTGAAGCTTTTGAGTCCCATGTTTACTGCACAAAACAAGCAAACTAATCAGAAATTGTTTGTAGTGTTATGCACTAAAATATAATATATCTATGCTTTTAACAGTGTCATATAAATTATGTAAGCAGACCTGCAAGATTTTCTACAAAGAGCCTTTCTGAGAAATTAAATTTATGAACAAATTTGTGCAATTTCCGTTGTAGGGACCACTGTGAAGAGAATAACCAAGCTGGATTTCAGTTGAACACAAACTAAAAGATGACTCCAATAACTGTCTTTGTTTTTGCGCACCCACAATGCGAATTTCCCACTGAATAGTTTCGTCGATACACCACTGACTATCTTGGAGCAACCATTATGGGATGAAGTAAAGAAAGCTGATGCTCCGACTTCTGTTTACCTGAACAGGCCGGCAGGGCCACTGGAGATGTCACGGTACAGCACAGCAGTGCGAAATGCAGGCCAAGATGTTTCTTGCTGAATGCTACATGAAAGAAAAATTGAACGAGCACGTCATGAATGGAAGAATTCAAGACGAGTCATTCATGATAAAGTTGTATGGTCACAGGACACACTCTGTCCACAAATGGAATGGTTGTTAGATACAAACTCACAGTTGTTTTATACCGAGTGCTATAGGGAAGACTAAGTAATTTTCAAAAACAGGATTCTTGTGGTAAATATATGGCTTTTGCAGCATGATATTCTCACTGCTTGCGGACGTCAGAAAACTGGCGAATTATTTTATCTAGCAAGGTGGTTAGCTTACTTTCAATAAATAATTTTTACTATTAGAGTTACGCACCTGGTTGCAATTAGAGATTTGTATTCAGTCGTCAGTAACCGCCATATCAGTTTTTAGGATTTCAAAAACATGATTACCCTCGGCGCGGTGACCCAACAAATTCTGGCTACATCGTGCCAAAATACATGCGCATTTGAAGAGCATGCAGGCAAATCAACCCCTCCAGAGCACGTAGGTAGTCTACACATCCAATTAATAAAAAGTTAATTATTGGAAATAATAACCAGCTTACTACAAAAGATCACTCACCAGTTTTTTGGTGTGCCTCTTCTGGCAGTATAATGCTGCAAAAGCCACATATTTATCACAAAAATCGTATTTTTGAAAATTAGTCTTCACTCAACACCTGGCCATAGTGCAGGGATTGGTCAGGTGCAATGTTTTTGGCGCACCAAACAGCTGTTTTTCTGGCTAACCACTGCGATAAGCACACTGAGAGAGTTTGCAATGTCACATAATGTAAAAGGCTACCAAAGTAGTGTAAAGTGAATGTTTTTATTATGGTGCTTTGCAAATTGTCTGGTTTTTGTGCATATGTCTACTGTCAGTCAGCCAAAAAGCAGCGCATCATGCCAAACACTGCACTTTCATAGTCTGCACTGCAGGTGGGGTGCAGAAAATTTGTATCAGTTGTGCATGTATTTCCACCGGCCAGCCATGCTGATGTTCATACACTGTTTATGATTGAAAGGCTTAGTTGGAAGGCTTTCCAACAGAGGGTGCTAGCAAGGCTGCACTTATTTTTTCTGCTCTCTACATTAACCCGTGTTTCTGCTGTGTTTTCAAATGAATTTTATCCACTATGTCAACTGTCTGCATTACTAGAAGACTGCTGGGGAAGTGCTGCATTATCTGCGAAATAAACATGGAGCAGAAAGATTAGGGAAGATAATATGAAATGAATAGAAACAGCACATGTTAATTTTGAAACAATGACTGCCTACAAGATAATAGCATGAAAACATAGCCTTTATAAAACTGACGCTAGGTTATAGAAGAATGACTGTTGCCGCTACTGCAAAGCAAATCTGTTGATAATAAAGGTTGCTTAAAGAATTCTTTCTAATTCATAGTTCTGCACCAATTCAAGCAACAAAATCAATGTAAGAGGATAAATAGCAAATCATTGTGACACAATGATTTGGATATACCAGTTGACATTCTGCAATAAAAACAGCTTTGCCCTAGTAGCCTGAAAACTATGAGAAGCGCCAAAAGAAAAACCTCCTTCTAAAGCAATGTCAAAAATCTACAGCTAAAAGTAACATAAAAACAATGAACTATGGTTTGAGATCTTTTTTATTTATTAATACTGCAGGCCAACATACTGGCCCATGAAGGAGGTGCAATACAGTTGACAAGGTAAAGACAATCGAACAAGGGTGACAAAAATAAAAAAATGCATATATAAACTGTGCATGAAAATGATGCAGCCCATAGCCACGTTAAAAAAATCTAAATGCTTGCCTTAGCACAGTAATATTATTGTACAGCAGACACCAGCAAAACATGTCTGCACAGAAATGTGCAAATCTTTTCAAGTAGCAAAAAGTTTAACACCAAACTTTTGGTTGAATGTACATTCCTTTGTAATGATAGGTAACAGATTAGTGCATAGGGGTAACTGCATTTTGTCTTGAGGCTGAAAAATGACTGATAATTGCGTTTTTCTCTAACGATGTTACGGTTTCAACAGATGTTAAGGATATATCACATAAGGTACTAAAAACATCAACAATCTGTGCCTCACTTCATTCAATATCAGGGAATGTAGAATTCAATTGTCAGGTGATGTAGAATCGAACCCTGGTCCTAACAAGCAAGGCCTGGGTAATGAGGATATATTAGTCGCAAATAATGACCTCAAAAAATCTATGGACTCGCGCCTTGGGGAAGTAATGGCATCTTTGAGCGAGGTAAAGGCCAGTCAAAAACAGCTAGAGGCCGGTCAAAAACAGCTAGAGGCTAGTCAAAAGCAGCTTGAAGACACGGTGTCAGACGCATTACATCGACTGGCAGCTCTCGAAGCAAAGGCAAGCGATTCTACAGCTCTTCTGGATGGGGCTGACGTGAAACACTTCGTAACTAAAGCAGTTCTTGATGAAAGCTATCTTCTGCGGACACGCCTTGATGAATTTGAAGATCAGTCTCGAAGAGATAATCTTATATTTTATGGTGTCGATGATGCAGCAGATGAAACATGGGCGGAATCTGAGCGGAAGATACGGAGACGCCTTCTGAGCTCATTTTCCCTGGAACTAACCGATGAAGGCATTGCAAGGGCACATCGCCTTGGAGCGTTCGTTCAACAGAAATGCCGACCGATCGTCGTGAAGTTCGCGTCGTTCAAAGTTAAAGATAGCATTTGGGCTCAGAGAACAAAACTGAAGAATTCAGGCGTGTCTATGCAGGAGGACTTTTGCAGAGCAACTAGGCTTTCGCGGAAAAATCTCATGGACTATGGTAAAGCAAGTGGCCATAAATACAACCTGCGTTACAACAGGCTGTACGTAAACAAAAAGTGCTGCGTATATTCTGCCGACACGGATGCCGTATGCGAAGTTGAAGCGCCTAGCGGGAGTGCCTCTGAAAATGACGCAACAGCCCCGCCTGCATCTCCTCCGCTTGCATCAGGTACGCCTGCATCAACTTCTACCTCAGGTTCGCCATAGGAAAACGCAGCCGTTCAGGCATTGCCGAACCCAGATTACTCGATTCTTTTCACTAACATTCACAGCATTTTAAATAAACGAGACTCATTGTCAGCTCTAGCCGACACGTGTTTTGCCGATGTGATTGTCCTTACCGAAACGTGGCTGTCTGAAAAAGTTGATTCTCGGGAACTGTTGACTTGTGAAAAAAATTATAACATTTATAGATTTGATCGCTGCGAGCGTGTTGGTGGTGGTGTTTTGATTGCCGTATCAGATGAAATTGCTTCATATAGCGTTCACGTGAATTCTTCACTGGAATTTCTCTGCACTTGCTTACGTTTGAACCACAAAGACGTTTTATTCTGTGTACGCTATCGACCACCTAGCTCACAGCCTTGCTTCTGCGATGACCTACATGACGCCATTAACTCGGTCCTTTCTAAGTTTCCAAGGTCTCCTCTTTATATTTTTGGTGATTTCAACCTTCCCCGCAATTTCATGGAACAGCCCCTCTTTTCATCTCTTACGTCCTTTCTCAGAATGTTCTGCATTCATTGAATTGTGTTCCACGTTCAACCTTGATCAAATCGTTAAAGAACCAACCCGTGTTACTCAGACATCTGCCAACATACTTGATCTTGTGCTAACCACTTTCTCTGAAACTATATCTTCAATCAGCTTCTTGCGGGCTTAAGTGACCATAGTGCAATCCACCTAACTATGCCTTCACGCTCGGCTCGTTCTCCAAAAAGATACAAGCTACCTAGGAACTACAACAAGACGGACTTCCAAGCTATTAATGCAGAGCTCGAGCGCTTTTCCGACACCTTCTTCCCGCAGTTCTGGAGTCGTTCCACTCAAGAAAACTGGCACATATTTAAAACGAAGATGAACGATCTCATAAATGAATATATTCCCATTCGTCGCGTTTCCTGCTCCAAACAAGCACTTGGTTCAGCGTATCGCTAAAGCGCCTCCTAAATAAAAAAAGCGCATTTTCCGGCAGCTGAAAAAATCAATAACTACTGATAAGTGGCACCTATATCGTGCTGTCGCGTCACAGTACAAGCAGGCGCTGCAGAGCGCTAAGCATGTCTTTTATCATGACACACTGCCTCATTTGCTCGTTTCCAACCGTCAAAAATTTTGGAACGTCGTTAATATGCGCAAAACAAAATAGGTCCGACTTCGTTCCATAAATAATATCCCGGTTCCCCCTCACAAGTGCTGCATTGCTTTGAACAATACATTTTTTTCATCCTTAGTAATTCCGTTGTGTCCACCTTACCGGATATTGCGGTTTTAGAATCTGTTCAGATGGAGCCTATAACTATCAGTGATGAAGGTGTTGCCAGGCTTATTCAGAAAGGAAAGCTTGATTCAGCTGCAGGGGGTCGACGGTATTAGTTATAAGTTCTTGAAAAGTACATGTTTATATTCATCCATGATGTTGTCCGAAATTTTCACGCAGTCCATCTGCAGCGCATCACTGCCTGACGACTGGAGGATCGCCAAGGTGGTTCCAGTCCACAAGTCTGGTGACGTTCATAATCCTAATAACTACAGGCCTATTTCCTTAACATCTATTCCATGCAAACTCCTTGAACATATTATCTATTCACACCTTGTTGACTATCTGGAAGCTAGTTCGTTTTTTACAGATTCACAGCATGGTTTTTGTAAGCAACATTCATGTGAAACTCAATTAATTGCATTCACTAATGACTTGATTTTCGCTCTGGACCACTCTTCCCTCATTGATTGTATATATATCGACTTTGCAAAGGCTTTTGACACCGTGTCACATCAACTGTTACTTTATAAGTTAAGTAAATTAAATACTGATAATGGTATTTTAAAGTGGATTGAGTGTTTTTTAAGTAATCGAAGTCAGTATGTAAATGCTAACGATCATGACTCCCCCACTTCCCCCATAACCTCTGGCGTTCCGCAAGGATCAGTTCTAGGACCTCTTCTTTTCCTTATCTATATTAATGATCTTCCTTCCTCAGTTACTTCCAAAATAAGACTTTTCGCTGATGACTGTGTTTTATACACAGAAGTTACTAACCAAGATGATGCATGTGCTCTTCAAAATGATCTGAATATAATTGGAACTTGGTGTAATACCTGGCTTATGAAACTAAACGTTAAAAAATGTAAATTAATGAGAATTACGCGCACGACTAATCACAACATTCCGTGCTCATACTCCCTCGACGACACCCCACTGACCCAAGTTACCAAGTATAAGTACCTTGGAGTTCAAATAACAGATGATCTGTCCTGGAAGGCTCACATTGAATATATTACTAACGAGGCCAACCGCATGCTTGGCTTCATCCGTCGTAACTTTTCTCTTGCCCCTATCCCTGTGAAACTACTGCTCTACAAAACACTCGTCCTTTCAAAAATTGAATACGCTGCTCCAGTGTGGGACCCATACACTAACTCTCTCATTGGGCTGCTTGAATCCATCCAAAATCGCTCTGCAAGGTTCATAATGTCAAATTACTCCCGCCATGAAAGTGTTTCAGAAATGAAAAGAACGCTTAATCTTCCGGATCTTGCCATACGGCGCCGCATTTCGCGCCTCTGCACATTTCATAAAATATATTACGGCAATGAAACCTTAAAGCAGTCCTTGTTTAATCCTCCGGTGCACATATCGTCCCGCAGAGATCATCAACTAAAGGTGCACATTCCACAGTGCAGGACTGTCCAATATCTAAATTCCTTCGTCCCCAGAACAGCCTCGGACTGGAATCACCTTCCATCCACCGTCGTCGTCATCAATGATACTCAGAAATTCAAGGATACTGTTAATGCTTATGAATTGTAAACTGTTTATTTGTTTGTTTCTTTGTATTTTTTTTGCCTACTCCTCTCTGTAACGCCTGACCGGCCTTGAGAGTAATAAAATGAAATGAAAATGAAAATGAAATAAAGTCAGCCTGCCTCGACAGGTGGAATGACAACGAATTTAGATGCAGCGATTATACTTTTTATGCCACGAGTTAACTATACTAAACCTGGATATGACAGCTATTGTTAGAAAATTTGAAAGCGAAACCGAATGAGAGAAAAATCTGCAATATTTTTTAGTTAGCAGTTGTAGGTGAATACATGGATAGATACACGGATGCTAATGCCTTAAGCAACATAAAAAGGAGGAAGCACGCAACAAAATCTCTGCATCCATGCTCGTAGGGGGACATTTCTTCAAGGTAATAGTTCATAATTTAAAATAACCCTCACCTCAACATAAACCAATTTTAACAGTGACTATGAATACGTCTGGTTTATGTGGGTTTAACGTCTCAAAGCGCCTCAGGTTATGAGTGACGCGAATGTCAGAATATACAGCTATACATATGCATATTTCCGCGTTGACCACAAAGAGCAACAAAGCAATAGTAAGGCACCCCCCAAAAATGCAATCATAAAAAGAAATATGCCTCTGAATCCTAATGTGAAAATCAGACAATTAAGTAGAAGGACACGCACACAGATATTGAAACACAGCTAAAAAGCAACACACTACAAAAACACACTAAGAAAAAGTTAAACAAAAATAATTCGAACTACTTAGTTTTCGTGGCATTGCCAGTCAAGCTAGAACATCACAAATCATGAGTGGAAATTTCAGCCGGAAATGTCCCTACCCTCTAAGAATTCTGTATCAAATACCATTGAAGGCAGCCATTAAAAACTCCACACACATGGTTCACAATCTACTACACAATAAGAACAAGGTAGGCATTTCGGTGAGTATCAGTGGTCCTGCAATCATCTACACTGCACTCCCCCAACACACTCTTGGGTCTTCACTGTACTGCCGCTGTGCTCCCAAACAGTGCAAAATTGTGTAAGCAGCGTGCGGACTCTCTCCAAAATGGTTAATAATTTTCCTCATGTCAAATCTACATTCGCCGATAAGGTAGGCTGCAGTACACACCTCCAGATTAATTTCTATCCTATGGGGTTCTTCAATATGTAAAGCAACCTCAGCAAAATTGCAGGCATTCTACTTCACAGCACGTGGCTTCTACCTACAATACACTGACTATCATAACGGTGGGTCAAAATAGTGGCAAATCGGTGCTCTTTCGTCTAATTTGTTTGCTCCAAACTGCACTGTGAAAGCTTTTTGGGAGCCAAGCATGGTGCCACTGATATCACATGTAAGGCATCTGTAATATTGCCTCCAACAGGGGAGCATAAATTGAGGCTCCTGCTAACACAACATCACAAAAAAATACCTCAGGAGATATATTACCATTACTAGACAACCAGCTACACCAAGTAATAATGCTTAATCCCATCCGCAGTGCTGCCTCCATAGGAATCTGCATAGAAAGCTGGAATTAGCGATGAGCCTGGTTATTCCATATTATTAGAAAAAGCGACAATGACCTGCACAAGCAATAACCACCAACGAACTTTGCACTGCAAGAACAGAATGAGTTAGTGCATTCGTTGAATACAGGAAGTAAACGATTGAATCCATGCCTCTAGAAAGCACTTTCCTTTGAGCACTAGCTCCAGAAAGCAGCAAAACACATATCATTGCAATGGGATCCTGCATATTGTAGCAAACTTTGAGGGCAGTGGACACAAACAACACAGCAACAGTAGACACAGGCAACAAGAGCTACACTTGTGCTTTGACACTAGTGCTCACATAAAACAAGCACAAATCCATTCACCACAATAACTCAAGATTTGACAAATTTAACACAAATTTAAACTGGAGTTAGGAAAAAGGAAACTAAAAAGAATCACACCCTAAATGTTGTGGTGCATCAATTAAATATCTAACGGCTGCTACAAAGACAAGAAACTCAACAGCTCTTCAAAACTATTAACATAGCAACAATTAAGGAATCACCATAAAAATGCACAGTGTATGGAGGAGATACGGTATTTAAAAAAAAGAACATCATAAATCTATGTGTATAATTCTTTATGAAAAATAAGAATCATACAATGAACTTCACTTTCATTTTCTAATGCACCGGCAAGGTGTGCTCTAGGTCCAAACCACTTTTATATTTTTTGGAAGCGCGAAATACCCAGATACAGAAAACACATGCGCACAGGGCAATGCACTCAATGTACTTCCTGTTTGAAAAAGTGTCTGTTCATAGTAGACTCTTCCAGCTTCCAATATCAACCCAAAAGACGTTACAGAAAATCTCGACACAATCGCAGCGCGGTCAAACATTACGGTAAACCCAGCTAAGAAAACAAAATTGAATCTCCAGCTGGCTGTTTACGAAGATTACTTCTCAGCTAGGCTACCTGCCAAATAAAGAGAAGGCTCCATATGTGCGAAAATGAGCAAGCGACGCGCTGAGGCAGCGCGGCAAAGACGACAGCCGTTCGCTCTGTAGCTTGGTAGGGAGAGTCGCTGGGTGGGAATCTAGCACAAACTAAGCACGATACACCAAGAGCTATGGATCCCAAACAATGACCCTCCTAACGTCTGCGATTTCCCGCATGACACATCTTTGCTGCGCCCCTCGTCTCGAAACCGATGGGTTCATGTAGATGATGGAGGCAGCGCATTTCGCCGCCTTCGTGTCTCTCCCAGCGAGCAGCACAGCGCCGACAGCTGAGACACACGACCTGCCCCAGAGGAGATCTGCTTTCGTTCGTACAGCGCTTGCAATGTGCGCTGGCGTTCGAAGCAAGGCGTTTCTTTAACACAAGCACTAATTAGACGAACAAACTTTCGCTTTCTCATTACCAAAAGCTGCGCACTTCTGTGGGCGCAAAGGGCTAGCGTTACACACGAGAGCATTGAAATCAGGCGGTCTCTAATAATGGTGTTCTGAATGTATACGTACCTTGGAAGAGAGGGGTCCTTTGTAGACCAAAGGTATGCATCCAGCACGGCATGGCCCGCGTCAAATGTCTTCGGAACTCCGCTGACACGCAACAGGCGTTTCCCGCCGCCACGACCGCCGCAAACGACGCTGCTGCGCATGCGTCGCGCACTCCACTCGCGCGAGAGGGGGCCGTAGCGCTGCTGCGTGCGGTATTTTTCCGCGAATGAATGAAGTTCGATAAAGCGTAGCATACTTCTTCCTTTTTTAGGCACATTTAGCGCGTGTCGTTTGAATTGTTTTCTTATTAATATCTGGTCATACGTGCAAATATTTAAAAGCTCAACGTTTAATTGCGTGTTTTAATAGTAACTTGGCAGGGGCGATTTTAAAGTGATACCTATCGCTGCGCCGCTGCACCGACTCACGGCGCTTGCTACGTTCGGCTTTTTCCCGCAAATGAATGGAAATTCCTTACAGTGTGCATTAGGAAATGAAAGTGCAGTTCATTGTATAATTCTCATTTTCATTAGGTCGTATACACATGGAACTAAGAAGTTTTTTAATTTCCTATCTCGACCATACACTGTGCGTTTTGATGATAATTCCTAATTGTTACTATGTTAACAGTTTTGAAGAGCTGTTGTCAGTTTATTGTCTTCGTAGCAGCCATTAGATTTTTTGATGCACTATAACATTTAGGGTGTAATCCTTTCAAGTGACCTCAGGTTTACTTTCCTTTTTTTGCTAACTACAATTTACTCTTGGGTTAAGATTGTCAGATCTTGCATTATTGTGATGGATGAATTTGGCAGGTTGTATATGGGCAGTTGTGTCAAAGCCCAAGTGTAGCTCTTAATGCCTGAAATGAATAATTCATATGATCTCTAAGAAATCGAAAGGATCACTCAAGCGTCCACTGCCCTGCAAGTTTGCTACAATATGCCGGATCCCATCGCAATGATATGTGCTTTGCTGCTTTATGGAGCTACTGCTGGAAGGAAAGTGATTTCTATAGGGATGAATTCAATCGGTTTTCCTGCATTCAACGAATGCACTAACTCATTAAGTTTTTGCAGTGCAAAGTTTGTTGGTGGTTATTGCTTGTGCAGGTCATTGTCATTTTTTCTAAAAAGTATGGAGAAACCAGGTTTATCGCTAATGCCTGCTTGGTATGCAGATTCCTATGGAGGCAGCACTGCAGATGGGATTAAGCATAGTTACTTGATGTAGCTAGTTCTCTAGAAGCTGTAATGTATCTCCTCTGGTATTTTTTGCAGTGTTGTGGTAGCAGAAGCCTCATTTCATGCTCCCTTGCTGGATGAAATATTATAGACGACTTCCATGTGATATCAGTGGCACTATGCTTGGCTTCCATGAAACTTTCACATTGCAGTTTTATGAGGGCCATGTTTTTTTGTTACCTTGTTTGCAATCATTGTTTCAAAGGCACATGCTCTGCTCCCATTCATTTCATTTTATCTTCCCATAATTTTCCGCTCCATGTTTGGTTGGCAGATAAAGTACTACTTCCCCATCAGTCTTCTATTAATGCTGACAGTTGGCATTGTCGATAAAACACACTTGAAAACAGTGCAGAAATATGGGTTAATGTGGAGAGCAGGAAAATTAAGTGCAGGCTTGCAAGTAACCTCTGTTGGAAAGCCTTCCAAACACAAACGGTATATGAACACCGTCATGACTGGCCAGTAGAATTACATGCAGAAATTATACACATTTTCTACACCGAACCTACAGTGCGGATTGTAAAGGTTCAGTGCTTGAAAAGACATGCTGCTTTTTAGCTGACTGCTTGGTGGCAACTGCACAAAAACCAGGCAATTTGCAGAGCACCATACTGAAAACATTCACTTTACACTTCCTTGGTACCCTTTTATATTATGTGACATTACGAACTCTCTCATTAGTGTGCATATTGCAGTGGTTAGCCAGACAATAAGACTGTTTTACGTGCCAAAAACACTGAACCTGACCATTCCCCTGCACTACGGGTGGAGTATACCAGGTGTTACATGGACAACTAATTTTCAAAGAAACAATTTTTGAGGCAAAAATACTTATTTTGCAGTACGGTACTGCCAGGAGTGGCACACCAGAATACCGGTGAGTCATTTTAAGTAATAAGCTGGTTAATTAAATTCTAATATATATATTTAAGTATTTGGCTTTTTCGACTAGTTACGTGCACTGGAGGGGTTACATTCCCTGCATGCTCTTCAAATGCTTATGTGTTTTGGCATGATGAATCCAAGATTTTTTGGCCACAGCACCGAGGGTAATCACATCTTCGAAATACTAAACACTGATATGGCGGCTACTAACGACTGGCTACAAATCTCACTGCAACTGATGCCTAACTCTAATAGTTAAAATTAATTACTGAAAGTTAGTTAACCACCTTGCCAGTTCAAATGATTCACCAGTTTTCTGGCGTCCGCCAACAGTGGCATTACGATGCTGCAAAAGCCATATTTTTACCACAAAAATCCTGTTTTTGAAAATTATTTAGTCTGCCCTACAACGCCAAGTATAAAACACCTGTGAGTGTGTATCTAACAACCAGTCAGTTTGTAGACAGTGTGTCTTGTGACCTCACTGCTTTATCATAAATGACTCGTCTAGCATTCTTCCATTCGTGACGTGCTAGTCCTATTTTTCTTTCATGGAGCATTCAGCAAAAAACATCTTGGCCTTCATTTTGCACTGCTGTGCTGTATCGTGACACCTCGTTTGGCCCTGCCAGTCTGTTCAGGTAATGGGGCCCTCGCAGCATCACCTTTCTTTTTTTAAGCCAATAATGGTTGCTGCAACTGACTCAAAGGTGTATCAAGAAAACTATTTTTTCAGAATTCCGCATTGTGGGTGTGTTTAGACAAGGGCAGTTAGTGAAAACATCTTTTAGTTTGTGTTGACCTGACGTCCAGCTTGGTTATTCACTTCACAGTGGTCCCTACTGTGGTAATTTCCAAGATGGTTTCATAATTTTTTTTCTGAGAAATGCTCTTTGGGTCTGCTTACATAATTGTTATGACAAAGTTAAAAACACTGAATTACTAATGTTATAGTGCATAATGTTTCAGACAATTCCTGATTAGTTTGCTTGTTTTGTGCAATAAACATGGGACCAGAAAGCTTGAGTGGATAGTCTTTGACAAGTATAAACTTGCAAAGTTAAATTTTTGAAAGTACTGCCTGAATATTGACTAGCAAGTCAGCCCTTTATAACAACCCCGGAATGAAAGCACAGTCAGCTTCCTTTCTTTACCACGCTAACTAACCCCTGTTCCCTCACATATGATGACTTATGCAGTTACAAAAAGTTGGAGGGCGTGCAGCTTGGGCACGTTAGGAAGTATTTCATGCAATCATCTGCATACTGCTAATACCCGATGTAATTGACTACCCTGTTAGCTCTTAGAATGGTCTTCACTGCTAGCAAATAGACCAAGGTGATGTATGATCATTGTGATAAGTGGTAGGTTTTCTTCTCATTATTATTATCAGTTATTTTTTCTGGCAATTTTAGCTTGTCTGCAGCATAAGTCCAAATAGGTGCACCGCATCGTGTCTGCTTGTTGGCCATGAAGTGTAGTTTGTTTTTCATCCCGGCATTCCTTATGTGTGTGTGGTGCAAGAAACTTTTAACCTCACCTGGCTGATGCTTGGGATACCCAAATGTGATAGTGAGCTCTACTACATGGCTTGTAATTGAATTCCTTTGCCTGTATGTTTTTTGTAAAGCGAGTTGTTTCATCAATGCAAGAAAGGAATATTAGATACCACACAAGGGCAGATTTATAGGCAGTGGAGGGTTTTTAGAACAGTGTGGACAACAGGGATGAAGCTAGAATTGACACACGTGTTGCTGAGAGATGTTTCCACGGTGCTTCGTATAGCTTTATGTTTAGTGAAATTGGAGTAGAGTATGTATTTTCAGTACGACATTTTTGCTTAGTGATATATGGGGCACCTCCCACCTCCTTTAAATTCACATTGCACATTCCCTTCAGTGCATGCAGCGGGACAGCTGTTGTGGTTTCTTTATGTACCCATGGCCTTTTCTAATGAGGAATAATTTTGAATTTGCTCGTGTTGTTACTGCTAAAGACATTTTTCCCCCTGATTGGCAGTCTTTTTCAAGGCAAGGGCAGTATTATGCTTATATGTGACTGATCCAGTTTCCTCAGACTTTTTTGCATGAGTATTAAATGCAAGAATAATTTATTTCCAGATCATTTGCGAGGAGCCTTTTTCCAGCTGTGGCACATTTGGCTGGTAATAATGATAGTAAACTTAGAGAGAAGGTGATTCATTTTTTACACACCACCTATTTGTTTTTGGTACTCAGCGTTGTCAAGGTTATATGCCACAGTGTGTTTATTATGGTTCTTGTTGCTTTTCATTCTTCCAGCAAAACTAAGGCCTTGGTTTTGAGTTTGCACTAATTTCTAAGCAGCTAACTGAGGAAATTCTACATGTAAGCCAGCTTTCTGCTTGTGCAGGTAAAACACTTTATAAATAAGTCTGCAAAGTACTTAGTGCAGCAGAGTTCTGGACCAGCTGGTGCAGCGTAACGGCAGAAATGCGCAGGTATACAGGACTAAGAAAATTAAATTTCTAACTAATAATTGAAATTTTGTGAAAAACCTCCCCAAGTACCCTCACTGGCAGATGTAGTAAAACAGACCAAGTGGTGCTTTTCTCAGGTAAATAAGAACTGTGAAAATACAGAATAATGGACGTACTCTGTATCAAGGGAAGCTAAAAATCGGAAACCACACTTATAACATCCACTGTGCACCACTAAAGTTTACTGGGCAGTGAGTAGTTCGACCTTTTTTGTGAAGAAGGGTGGCGCCCATTTAAGTTCATGGCTTGCATAGTAGTGATGCCTCAAGTTTTTTGCTGGTCAGAATATTTTTGGTGCTTTCATTGACATCAGCATTGCCTAACTGGGACACCTGTTATTCATTTCGCACTGTGTTGAAATGTGTATTGCTTTCTGTGATGACTGGTTTGCCCAATGTAAAAATATATACAACTAAGAGCACTGTTGTAATTGTGGTCACTTTATCTAGAAAGGGTACACAGGTAGGGCAATTTGTGGGGGGCTGCGAAGGATCTGCTCTTTCTACTCCTTTTCTTTTGTTTGAGGATAGACGACGCTGCGCAACAGCATGTTTATTATATTGTGGTAGTTAACATTAATGGGCACGCTCTTTCGTTCAAAATTTCAAGTCCTCTGCAGCGGCTATGCGAACGAATACAAAGTGATGCCTTCCTAAAAATAGGTGCTCTGGTAGTTTGTAATTATGTTTAGGGCAGATTTCACAATCCAGAGGTAAATTCCATTGCATTTTAGGACATTATCGGCGGTACTGAGAAGCTTCCTGCCTTTTATGATTTATATCGGTTTTCTGTTTTTTTGGCACTGTTTTTCAACCTTCGCAGAGTGTTCTTAGTTAAATATTGCTCTGGAATCCTCAGAATAGGAGCTTGTCTTTAAAATGTTTTTATGAACATCTGTCATACCTGCTGCGGTATCTCAGTGGTTAGGGCACTCCACAACTGAGCCGAAGTACCCGTGTTCGAACCCAACCACGGCAGCAGCGTTTCGTTAGAGGCGAAAAGCAAAGGCGCCCGTGTGCTGTGCGATGCCAGCGCACTGTAAAGATCCCCAAGTGGTCAAATTTATTCCAGAGCCCTCCACTACAGCAACTCTCTCTTCCTTTCTTCTCACAGTCCTTCTTTATACCATCCCTTACTGCGCTGTTAAGGTGCGCCTAGAGGCGGATACTGCGCAATTTCCTTTCCCCAACAACCAATTTTTATTTTCATTTCATCTGTCATCCTGCAGCTGGGCTTTCCGGATCTTCTATTTAAAAAAAAGCCCAGAGATTCACATCGCCGTATTTGTACAAATAGCCAAATGCTATGTATATTTAGGTACCAATTGCATCCATGTGTACACACAAATTTGTTGTGTGCAGAGAGAAATGAAAGTAGGGGCTTACATGTTGTCATTGCTATCTTTTCTGCAGTGTGCTAGAACAAGTTTTTTGAGGTCAAACCTGTGCCTGGACCGCTGCCAAAAGTTCGGAGACCAGGCACCTTACTAAGCAGGTGGAAATAATCAGCGATAAGGATAGCCTGTCTGACGTAAAGAAGTTGTGCAAACTTCAACTCTGCACATTTTTAGCCACCATCAGAGTCAACCTTACTGTGTCACACTGCGGGACAAAGGTGTCTCCCATATCACTCCAGTTGCCATGCTCTCTGCCAGCTACTGCTAATTTTCGCAAACTTCCTAATCTCATCCAGCCACCTGACTGATGCCCTCTACTGAACTTTCCTCTCTTGAAAAGCACTCCGTCACCTTAAAAGGAACTTCTGTTTGTTTTTGTCTTCTTTCTCAAAAAGTGAACTTCGGCTCTTCTAAACTCTGTAAATGTAATATGAACACCTTTTGAAGATAATGCAATAATTTATTCAGTGTAAAGTGAAAGTTGTAGAGACTACAATGTTGCTAACAGAGTTTAGTTGTTGCTTTGAATTTTTATTCAAATAGCGCTTTGTATTATTACTTCTGTTGCCATGTTTCGAGCTCTAAAATTCAGTGTGCATTAAAATAAATATATTCAAGTCAGAAAACTTCTTGAAAGATTGCGTTTCTTATCCTTTGTGTTATCTAGTAATGCATTATTAACAGTTTTTGTGAGTAGTTATTTTCTGTTGTTTTCACAAATTTTAGAGCGTTCTTTGTATTTATTGTAAGAACTGATTAGTTCCCACAAAAAGTAATTCCATTCTAGGAGTAAGAGCTACAAATGGCATGAGCATGCAAAGATTCATTATATTAGTAGACAAGTAAAGAAAATTCTTAAAGCACCATGTGCGAGATGTCCAATCCCTCCACACCTCTGGGTCATCATTAGTGTCCTAGTAACTTGAGCTGCTCTACATAGTATCTGTACAATTCTGCAGCTACATTGACTATCTTTCAATATTCATAATGGCATTGCCCTTCTTGTCTTTTAGAGTGTATGCATTATTTTTATTCTACTTGGCGCATGATGGCCTTAGCTGCCTATGTGTCATAAAATCCAACACAACACGCATTATTTTGTGCTCTTTAGAAGCATAGCGGACCGGGCTAATTGGTGAAGGAGTGTCATATTTTGAATGCAAGAATGACACGAATAGAGAAAATTTGTTGCACTGTTTCTCCAAGAAAAACAACTTTCACAGTTTGGATGACCTTTTTGTGTTAAAAACTCTGAACAAGTGTTAGATTTTGTTATGTCTCATCCTAAAAGAGCCTTCAAGCGTTCTCAATAGATGTCAGAGATTTGTATTATTCACTCCCGCTTGCCTATCAACTAACGTATTTTGAGGACCGCATAGACCACTTCGGTGTCGTGGCCTTCCAAAACAAAGCGGGACTTACCTGCACCACATTTTCAGAACTAATCTTTTATCTCAAAAACGCATTTATTACCTGGAATGATAAATCCTTCCTACAAAAGGAAGGAGTGTGCATTGGCTCCTGTTTAACACCTGTGCAATAAAAGTGCTCGTCTGTGTCAGTCTCTTCCTGCAGCTGTGTTGTTCCTCCGCTTCAGAATATGTCATTTCGAAGTCTGATTTGGTCTTGACAACTTTTAGGCCACATTCTTTCTTTAGAGCCTGCTCAGAAGCTTTTTTTGGTGATCTTGTTCTTATTTGTCAGCTTCTATAGCTCTGCCAGTTTTATATATGCGCTTAAAGGACTTCGTGGCTGTGCTTCTTAATCAGGTCTTGCATCCCCTGAAAGAGGTGCAAAAATCATGCCTAGCTATCTCATTTCCTACTTTTGCACACACCCTATAATGATATTTCAGACATTATTTATTCCAATACAAGACGATTGTCCTGGTTGAAGCAGAATAGCTGTTTTCTAGCAAGGTCTTCAATTTATCGGTTTAATGTACACTAGTTTTCTCCAGTCCATAATTCTCGTTCCAGTTTGCACGTTTGCAGAAGGTATTCATGATTCAGAATATTCTGTGAATTCTACTCATATCTCCCATCTGCTGGTCTTGAAACCTATGCCATATTCTCTGGCAGTCTGGCTTTCTGCCTCTGGCCTACCCTTGCATTGAAGTCATTCATCAGTAGAGAGACTAGTTTTTTTACCTTACTCCTTGCCGATTCTATGTCTTATATTTTTCAGTCATCTTGTCGTCATGACTGGATGTAAATGCTTAGGCCTGTGCTACCTTCAGTCTTGCCCATTAGTAGAAAATGTGGGATGTACTATGACAAGAAATACTGAGTATACCTTTACGCTCATGAAGCAGCTTTTGTCATCATGTGCAACAGCACAATTGAGGGCCTCCATATACGTCTGCCGTGTACCACCACCATACACTGCTTCCACCACCCCTAAGCAGCTCACCTGGCCCTACGGTAGGTGGTGGAAGGGGTTTGTGGTGGCAGTATGTGGTATAGCTGTGCTGAAACACCTTAACTTTAACTTTTAAGCTTTAACTTGGTGCCTATGCTTCTCATTTTCAGCCAGTTGGAAATAGAAAGTGCAGGAAAAGTGCACATTCTTTATAAAGCCGACTGTTGAGCTAGTTGGAAATTGAAAGCGCAGAAAAAGACAAGGAATTGCAGAGCCATACAGGACATTTTTTTGAGTAAAGGCAATGGTACATAGCTCTCTCACTGCTCAGTGGACACCTGAAGGGCACTGTGAACGTAGGGGCTAAAAGAAGAACAAGAGAAAGATGCTGTAGGGAGGGCTTCTGAATACATTTTCGCTACCTGAAGATTTCTGGTGTGCACTGACATAGCACAGCACACCGGCAACTTTTGCGTGTTTCTTCCATCAGATGACCTGGATTGCACTCAGGTCACCTGGCTCAGTAGCTGTGTGTCTTAACTAAACATGCAATACTTACAGCTGGGTTTATTGGAATCCATTTTAGTCAAGTGCCCACCTGCGGAATTGCGGTCAGCATCAGCTCGGGCAGCGTGATCACCAAAGAGAGAACAAATGAAGCTAAACAAAACTTCCTGTCGAAAGAGGGCGGTCACTTATGTTGGGTGATTTTTATAATGGTTGCAGGTTTTCATTTCAATAACTAAGAGATATGTGGGTGTGGTTTGTACAGGTAGATTGTACAGAAGGCGCATATTATGTACCTGATACAGCTCAAGATTTATACTCCTAAAATAACTGGTCAAATTTTTTATTTTTTTTCGATCGGGGCCAGAGTATATTGCAAAATTATGAGCTGCCAACATTTAAAGTTACCCCTGTTTTTTAATTTGCTTTGTGGTTTGAGATACGGAGCTTCTGAAGTGCACATTTAAAAACGCAGTAATTTTTCTTTTCTATGTTGCGCATTTAAAAATTGGCATTGCTTGCATTTGTAGTGCAGCAGATACAAAAGCAGGTTGTGTATTTTGTGATGTAGAAGTAGTCAACCAGCAGCACAATTCTGTACATGTGAAAGATTAAAATCTCAACTCGGTTATTTTTCAGGTGCTATTTTTGAATTGATATTTTGAACCAGATCGCAAATGGGCTTTCTTATGTTGCCAGTGTTCAGTTCTGCAATAGAACCCTACCTTCTAAAATTATAAAGACGTAACTAGATATTTTAATTGTTTAATTCTTGAGCTACATGAAGTGCCGAATGTCCACATTGCTGTACAATGAACGTGCACAAAAGGCACTGCAGCATGGTTCGCAGTTCTATCACAGTTCTACAGTAACAGTCTGTAAACATAAAAAAAAAACACTCAGCATACACCACCCATTATGGTGCACACAGTATGCATCAGATTGGCTAAAATGTGGCCAATGCGATCCTTAGTGCAGCTTCAAGAATGACACGAGGCATCAAGTTAGCTCAAACTATCACAATGTTCTACCCACAGCGCATGTTGCAGTCTTTACTGTGAGGTGATGCCTTGCATCGCAATGCATCGTGCATGCCCTGTTGGTTAGGCTATAAAATACCAATCTATGCTCTGTAATGTTGTCTTCAGAGTCTCATTTTAAAAGCACTTCATGCAGTTATATCTGCATCTGTAGTAGCTTGAGCATCTACCACCAACAGCACATGATGGTCCTGTGATTTTGTGAGCGATGGAGACTTGGCTGCCTATGTGAGTATGTTTAGAATGCGTCATGCTCAAACTATCGTGTGAAAAATATTCCTCTAAGCACCAGCTCTAAAAAATTACTGTGTTAAGTAAGATCTAATCAAAACTCAACTTTTGATTGAGCATCCTCATGATAGTAAAGAGATCTTTCCATGCAAGAGCATATTTGATCGCATATGCATTGTGATATTGGACTGAAAGCCCCACCTTTTTAGCTACAATAGAGGTCCTGTATGCTGAATACTTCAAGTTGAACACGAGATGCAGTTAGAAAGGCAAAGAAGAACGGTGGGTCTAAAAATTTGTATGCAGGAAACCAAATTACTGTTCAATAGTCTCGCAAGAAAACAGCAGCTCACAATTCGTAGTGAATGGCTGCAGGAGGTAAGGGAATATGTCTACTTCGGGCAGGTAGTGATCGCTGATCTGGATCATGAGAGGGAAGTAACAAGAAAAATGGAGTGGAGTGCATAGGTCAGGTTCTCTCGGATTTTGAATAGCAGCTTACCAATATCCCTCATGCGAAAAGTTAACAACAGCTGTACCTTACCAGAACTCACTTATGGGGCAGAAATTCGAAGGCTAGTTAAGGAAAGCACAGCTAGCTATAGAAAGAAAAATGATAGGTTTGACATTAGGATCGGAAGTTGGCAAAGTGGGCGAGGGAAAAAACGTGGGTTAATGGCATCTTAGTCAATATCAAGAGGAAGAAATGGACTTGGGCAGAGCATGTAATAACTGCTGGTCCTTAAAGGTAACAGAGTGGATTCGAAGAGAGAACAAGCGTAGCAGCGGGCGGCAGTAAGTTAGGTGCGCGGATGAGATTAAGATGTTTGCAGGCACAAGGTGGGCACAGCTGGCAAAGAACATTGATAATTAGAGAGAGATGGGAGAGGCCTTTACCCTGCAGTGAGTGGAGCCAGGCTGATCATGATGATGCTGCAATGAAAACCTGCCGTAATGCTTTCAGCTACGTTTTGTTGCAACATGTGTATTTTGAAATTGGTGTGAAGTTTCGTCTGATCTTAAAAAATATCTCATGTGATTTATTTCCTAAGCGTGTTCAGGTGGGGCTACACATTTATGTGGTAACTAGGCATAGGGCAAAAAATTTAAAATTTTCATATTTTAAAGGTTCTCCAAGCTAAAATTTATTGTTTGCTGCATAACTGCTTGCCGACTCCTGTGAGCTATTGTTTATGTGGCTGTTGCTCGGTTTACAATATTTTTGTGAACAGTAATAGGTGATGCTGCAGTAAAAAACTGCGGGTTATGTGCGATGTAGATTTCTGGCAACAAAGTGGCCATTTAAAGCATTCCAACATCTTAATGCAGCAAGCAATTGGAATTTTTGATGCAACTTTTGTTGTCTGGCTATGGGGGAAGCAGTACCTATCATACCAGCACAATGCATCTCGCTCTGCGTGCTTGTAAGGTTTTGAGGCTCTTTGTTTTACATGAAAATCTGGTATAACCTTATTGTGATTGGTTTGAGCTCTTATTTTCATAGAGATAATGGCGGTAATAATGGTCGAATGCAGGAAATTTAACTTATTCCTGTATGCATGCAGCTAGGCCTGGAATTCTGCTTATCCATGTGGAATGGTATAACTTCTTAATATGACCTTTTTCTGGAGCTCGTAGGTATCAACCCGGGGGGGGGGGGGGCTAGCATTTGTGTATGAACATCCTGTCTGTGGACCCGAAAGTGTGCAGCGCCCTTAGCCATCTCTAGAAGTTCAAAATAAAGAGGCAAGAGTGCACAGCTGAGATTTAGTTGAATGTTACACAATAACTTGAGAGATAATGAAAATAAATTCGTGCCTTCATATGTATAAATCCCCGTATATCTTGCTTATACTACTTGTATCATTTTTATCTTAATAGTTAAAGCTTTTTAACGAGATTTTATTTCAATGCAATATTTTTTATATATAATCTAGAAAACAAATCTACCAGCTATTACCTTACTTTCGAAGTGCCATTTGATGCAGTGGGCATACTCAGGCTAATGATGATGATGATTAGAATTTGTTCTATATATAATCAGATCCCGACATTTCTTTCTTTACTATTTTGTTTATGTAATTCAGACAACAATGTACATTCAGACAACAATGCGTATGTGTCCTTTCTGTGTCGCTTGTAGCGCATTTGTTCCCAGAATGTACATTGCTCAGAAACACCACAGTTTTACTCTACAGATCCTTGGTCTTGGTGGGCACTTTTTGCAAAAGGCAGTTTTTATTCAGTGATTGCTAAGTGTAAGCAGCTATGAGAGCTATGTGAATTTACAAGTGGATAATCTGTGCTATAAGAACATCATTCTCGGGAGATTAAATCGCATCCTGTAATGTGGCTTCGATTTCACTGCAATAGTTCGGATGGCAACTGGTATTAGTATTACTGCTGGCTGGGTGTGTGCTATATCTGCTGTGACTATAATGCTTGCACAGTTGCCCGATCTTATAAATTTTAATGATGTTTAATTCACCTGAATCTGTGGATGCTCAATTTTTATGTAACACGTGTCTTGGCAACCTGGGCTCAAAAACAAGATTCGTATGCATACAAATTTTGCGGCCGACACACATTTTTCATTAAGAGTCCTGTACCTAAATGAAGAACATGGTCTGCTCCTGATTAGAAAATGTGACTGCGTAATGTGAAACAAAACGGCGCATTTTATTCTGGGTGCCGCACTGATATGTAAGCAACCTTTGAAAAAAAGACTAGTGTCCTAACCAAATGAAACCACTTGAGGGCTCCTTCGCGTTCCGTGGCCTAGTCTGCAGTGTTTGTCTTTCTCGAAAGTTTATTAATCACTAAACAGCAGTTAGCTAAATGCTTAAATATTGGATTCAAGGTATAAAGTGTCAATTCCGAAATTGCAGGTTGTGTTGAAAAACAAATTGCTGAAGTGTTTACACCACGGTACCATTTATGTAAATTAGTTCTTCACCAGCCTTAAGAGACAGCGGTGCATTCTCATTCCAAGACATGTCTCGGAGAAAAAAAATAAGCTTTTCTCCAAGGCGCTGTCTTCGATAAATCTTCATGTGTGACATGGGTGAGAGTTATATGCCAGCAGCTGGTCACTAATCATTTAAGGTCAATAAATAAAGCTGCCTAAATGGTACTGTGATGCAAATGAAGCCAACTATCCTTCAAGACAATCTACAAGTTCGGGACTGGTACTTCCTTCCCCAAGCCAATAACTGCAAAATTACAAAAATTACCTTTTCTAGGCACATAACTTTTCAGACCAAAAAAAAAACACCGCAGGCTAGCTCACACGACTTTCAAGAGCCCTCACTTGGTTTGATAGCGCTAGGAAAATCCCGTATCTTTAAAGTTTGTTTGCTTTAGCTGGGACACCAGGTATACACGAAACACATCATGCACCATCTAGCATCAGTTAGGTGGCAGTCTGGGCATGGTGGTGATTCATGATGGAATCACAGATCACGGCTTTTAAGCACACACTGACGTGCACCCCTTTCACCATCAGTCGGTTGCAACTAAGGTTGCGCACTTCATCAATGAAAGGCCTGAGGAATTCCTGGAGGCACGGAGGTTTCCCTGCACCACAGTACGCACTGACCATAAATGGTTCAGATTTTTTGATGTTAATTACTCTGCACAGAATTGGCCAGAGTGCAGTCTGGCTACTCCTATGCAGAGGCAGCCCATCAATATTTGCGGGCAGCTCGACATTCTCAGGCGCTGGTCCTTGGCCAACAGCATGCCGAATGCCCTCAGCAAGGCCAAATGGTGCACAAACGAGTCGCCGTGTTCTAAATTAGCTTTCCTCTCTGTTTGCATGATGTCCTTGCATCTTTCGGGAGCTCTACAATCCCACGCTGACGGCAGAAGTCCAGCAAATCGTTGATGCAGGCGTGCGTCAAATTGTGCTTGCTAGCTATGCTAGCTAACTCCTGCGCTGTCGAGAGATGGCGATAACAAAGCTCAGGAGACTCCTCATGAGGCTGGCCCATTTCCACGTTCTGAGCAGTAAGGCTGTTCGTGGATGAGGACTCATCGCTTGAGTCGCACGAGGTAGCGGTATCCTCCCTAGAAAGGCTTTCAGCGCAACTCTCGGACACATAAGCCTGCTCGTTGAGCTCACTCTGAAGAGATGGTATCGGCGGGTCTGCAGGTAGCGACGAAATAGCTCGTCCTCTGCCACTAGCGCAAGCGCCGCGGCGCAGGCTTCGCTTTTCGGCCGTTTGCTTGCTCCGGACGGTAGAGGGAGTGGAAGGGCGCTGACAACGTCCAAGGCCGCTTCGCCGCCCGTTCTCTTGCTTCCGGAGGATTTCAGATGCGTAGGCGGTGGCCGTCGGATTCCGAGATCTTCCAAAAGTTCCCTGTACTCTTTTTCGATGATACGGTACCTACTCCACTTGCTCATGATCTCCGTCTCCATGCTCATGACGGAGCGCAAAACGGAGTGACGAACAATCAACAAACCTAACCGCTCACAGCTACAGTTAAAAACGAAGAGGCCTAACTATGAAGATACTCGCAGCCCACAAAAGCACAAACATGACAAAAAGGCGTTAACACTGTGCACAAAAAAGACCTCCGGTTGCGAATTATTTGGTATTATATTAGGTCACTATCTTTAGTAAATGAAAAAATAATCATGAGTTTAGTTGTTTTATTTTTAATTCACGGAGAAAATAAGTGGCCGCAGCGGCGCGTCTTAGTATGAAGTCTCAAAGAAAGCGTCTAAAATACGCGGGCCGTACCTCCATATTTACAACCACTCGCTCATAAATGTTCAGGTCATAGCCTCCATGACTCGCTCATCCATCCACTCCAGTGATAGCTACACTACTGTAGGGTTGCCGGAGCAAATGTAGTCACTGTCTGTAATTTATATTTTTTTGTGATTTGTTTACAGCATTTGTCGGCTTTGTGCCAGTGATAGATGCGGAGAGGCTATTTTCTCTATATAAGCGCTGATAGCTGGTAGAAAACTTGTCGTGAAATATTGTGTGGGCCTTGGGACAGACGGAGCATCAAGCCAACAGCCTTTACACAAAACTCACGGCACAAAATGCGTGGTTATAGCGTGGTTCGAAAGTGCGTGGGCTACCCCCCCATTGTCTGCTTTTCATATAATGTACTAGAATTCTTTGCGTCAGGATTTCAAATGAAGCACAGGTACTCCAAAACGTTAGCATGAGTACGGAGACACGTACGCCGGCCTCATGTGACGCCGCTGATTATTCGTAATATAGTCCGAAGTGATGGCGGCCGTGCTGGACATCTTATCTTCCCGCATACACCTAACGGCTTAATTCTGTGCGTCAAGTTGGCTCAGCATAGCACCTGCCTTGCGATTAATTGTGAATAAATGGGCTATACTGGAAGGCCGCTTTGATCGGTGCATTGAAAAGTAGAGAACGCTGCTACGCAGAAAGAATACATATTATGGAAATATACACCAATGATCAAAATTTGCTTTTTGTTGGATTTGTAATCGGTGAAATTAATTTGAGCGAATGAAGAAGGGCTTCGGTGGAAGACCCCGGACCCTCTCAGGCAAGCTTTAGCTCTACCGTACGGTAACTACGGCAATTCTTTTGCGAAAATGCTGAGTTTTGTACAGCTACGCAGAACAACACCGAATGGGAGCAGCACATATGTTACATTTCAGGGCATGCGGTAGGGCTTTTCTCGACGCGGTAGGGTTTTTTCTCGACAGCCCCGAAATATCTTCCCCTGATCATCATTCTCTGACAAACATTTCCTGCTGTGTAGATGCCGCTGCGTTTCTTTTTTTTCCTGCATTAAAAGTGAGCTGAAGAGGCATTACTGCGAACCTAAAGCTTCTGAGTGACCGGCGCCGTCCCGAACTCCATCGGTTTTGTACATCGTCCATTCGGTGATTTCGTAGCAACAAAGTCAATTTATGCAATCGAATCTGACAATCGCGTGTTCTAACGAAAGTCGACGATCTGTCAGACAATACGCGGTTCTGCGTGATAAATGCAGAAAATGTTGGAAAGCCGATCGACGTTCCCGCTTATGAAGTTGAAGGCCACATGACTGCGCATATGTCGAGGTGATGAGCCGTACGTGTCGGTTCAGAAACGTCTATCGTCACCTGGGCATGATCAGTCACTTTCAAATTCATCAGTATATCATGCCTGACCAGACAGACTTTCCCATTGATGTCTGACCAGACGGATATGTTCCCATTGATGTCTGATCTGGCACTCTCTTTGTTGTCACTGCCGTCATAACGCAGCCGTCAAACAAGTGTTCAGCTAAGTCTTATGGCGGAGACGGGGCAAAAATTCTTGGCCGGTTTAAAATCCTTATAGCAGCCTCCATTCCCGGCCATAACAAACTTCACGTACATGGAGGAGCGCTTGCAAAGTCTAGTTATAGATCTACATCCTATTTTGCAGGTAGGTTTTATAGTGAACGAGACTTGGCTGAACATTTGTTCGGCGGCTGCGTGTGATGACGGTAGGGACAACAAAGAGAATGCCAGCTCAGACATCAATGGGAACACATATATTCTAGGGCTCGACTAAAGATCGTCTCCATGGTCAGGCATGATACCGATGAATTTAAATGTCAGTGACCATGTATGGGCCGAACTGTTCCCCTTCGAATCAACTCACGATGCCTGAGATCCCTCTCTAGACTACTTCCATCTATTGTGCTAACTCTTGTGCTAGCCGGAACCTGTACTAGAGTTTGTCTTGGAATTTATTGTAGTGTATTTATTTTATTGTGTTCAGTGAAATTTTCTTGAGCTTTACATATACTGCATAGCTGAATGCATATCATTACTCAGTGAGTTTATTGTGCGATGCTTTTTGTGTTGTTATTTCCCGATACTGCTATGCTTTGAGAAAAAAATAAAACACGACGTTCATGATGAACACCTCTTTGCTTAATCATGAATTCGCTTGCAGGCAAGCTTTGCGCTACTTCTAATAGTATTATGTAGATATACTTGCGAAAAATAGTTTAATATGGCTAAGGCGTTTTCCATGCAAAAACAAAGCTTTTTGGCTACATTTGGGCTACTACGGAGGCCAGCTTGGCTACCTGTGCTTGGAGATATCTGGCAACCCTTGCTACCCGTCCGACCGCTCCGACGGATGCCATCTCTTTCTTTGTCCGGTCGGCGCTGCGTTTTCGCCGTGATCGTCAAGCCCGCCACTTGCGTAAGTATTTATGCTTTTTTGTTAGTAGCTTTTTTGTTTCCCCATGAGCCTACTGTAATGAGTAGCAATAAGGGGAGAGGCGTCATTTGTTGCCCTGTTCTGTAATTGTACTATCCTATAGTTATGTGGGAGGCTAGCTTGCCACATGGGTTCGGACCGACGACATGTGCACCTTCAATTGTATGCCTTTTTCATGCACTTATTTTCTTAACGCTGCGTTGTATTGCTTCTGAGATGTGTCGCGAGTCCTTCATGCGAGAGGAACATGAAAATAGGGCGATCGAGCATGTGAAAAATCATTATTTACGCACTAATCTTTGTTTCCATCACTTTACTCCTTGCAGCATGCCACCAAAACCGTTTGCGGTAGTGAAGTTCCTGATGGAGGACGACAGCTTGGCTGTCATCCCTGTCGAGTGGCTGTCACATGATTGGCAGCATTGCCACTGGCCGAAGAAGCAAGCCGCGGAGGTAATCGGCCTCGCTCGAGAGGAGGCAGACCCATCCACTCCAGGGTGCGAGTGGTTCCGCTACCAAGTCGCGGTCGTCACAAAATGCGGAAAGTGGTTTTATTGCCAGGACAACGCTATGTGTGCAATTGTGATTTGTGGTGTCTAGCATCCCGAAGCGACGCATGGGTTGTGACGGGCGCTGTATTGGAGGGCCCCGGATTTCTTTAACCGTCTTTAACGTAAGCCAACACTTCACAGCACACGGGCGCCTTTTGCTAGTCTGTCAAGTCACTAATCTTATCAAAACTGGGAGGCTAATGAATGATGCACACATGCATTTGTGAGCTGATGTCATTGCTTCATCTGCATCAAAAGCGATTGCCAGTTCAAATTCGCATGTGATCTCAAACACTGAAGTGCCTTGTTTTATGGTGATATCCAGTTTCCAGGTCACTGAACTCTACAGGTTTGAAAGCATTCAGTACTGACTGTGCTTTGTTCTTGTCCAAGTTTATTGCTCGTGATTGAAAAGATATCTCTATCACATGGGCAATTCAATGACTTTCAAACCAATTGTCTACGACTCAGGAGATGAACACTAGTTGCTGCACAGTTAGCTAGCTGCAGCAACAATTGAGTCAATACATGGCTTGCTCGTGACGTGACTTCTGCCCCTATCAAGCGCTGGCGGCCATGTCGCCAAGCCACTGGATCCCCGACCATCCGCCTTGCGTGGCCTGACTGCTCCTTAGATGCTTTGGATTATTTCCTTAAACTTTCAGGCGTGATGCTGCCTCCACAGAGGAATCGGCTATTCATTGCAGGCTATTAGTTTGAACTTGCTGGATCGGTGAATGTGCGCTGCACAAAAAAAGGTGAAAATGTGCGACAATATGGATGAATACACAGTGTGGCCGGGTTACGATGCAATGCTAGATGTTGATGTGGTCTGATGTGACCTTTAGGGATCGTGAACTATCTAGTTTACTCTTCCAGCTTTGTGACGTTAGAAAGAATGCAACCCTTAAATCATTGGAGGTACACAACTATTTCACGAGCTGCTGGTCGAGGATCCTGTCTGCAACGAGTCTACGATACCTAAAGCTCGCCCTCAGCACGCTGTCCTCTCTTCCATTGTTGCTGGCTGTGGCCGTGGTGATCAGAACCACTTTGCCTAGTGCTGTAGCCAAGGTATATGTAAGGACGTAGGGCCCAGTCTGTGTTTGAGTTGTCAAACAAGTCAGATGGCCTCACTCGAATCAAAAACATTCACTTCTGCAGGGTGTAGTCCTTGCTCACCATAGTTTTGCAGACAATAAGTTCACGACCCAAACCTCTTATCTGTCACAAAGTACACTCTGCACTCATGTAAATTGCGGCTCTTGGGGTCAAAATTGTCTTGTTTGGTCCGAGCCAACCACAACCTGCAGCTGTTTGTGCTCTGGGATCTTGGAGTTCTTCAGCTAAGTTCATGTTAGTCTGCTTCTTCTTGTGCCTGTACGTGTCGCTATGATTGGAGCCACTGAATATAATGCACAAAATCATAGTGAAGCTGCGGATGGACGCGAATCAACTTTGTTTGAGCAAACAGAGGCAGCGGTAAGCTAGAGGCAGTCTGGCAGTGGTTCAGCACAGCATGGCCGCCTGGCAACCGATGGGCACTGAATGCGACATGCGGGCCATGTATAATGTATTGCGACAGTGAAGCAGCACGGAACTGGGTGGTGATTTCGAAGGCCTTCAAGAGCGGCAGTGTGCACTCTTGAAGGTGGAAATCAGAGCCTTATAATTGGCGAATAATTGCTGATGTTTAAAATATTCAGTTGAACCTTGCTGTAACGAAGGGAACCCCAAAATGTCTTTATTTAAGCCGTTCCTTTTTTATGGCAGTCATCGGCCTATGTTGCAAATAGATTTCATGCTAACAAGCTTATCTACTACAATGTTTTGCTAATTTGCATGCAATTGACTCCACATTGCAGCGGCACTGTGAACTAGTCGAAGAAAGATAGGTGTACAGAATCGGATGGTTTGCTTTGTCACTTGAAGGCTCCACTGGAACTTTCTGACATCACTTTTGCTGTGACAATATATATTTCTAACACTGTTCCACGAATTGCTTGAAAGTAATGAGATAGAAGAGCTGCTGATATCAATATGAATTTTTTTCTGCTGCCAGCAGCACAGAGAAATCATACAAACAGGAGGATGTCTCTCTGCATTGCAACATTTGCTGCACCAAGACAGTGCAGTTATCAGGAACTCAGTCTATATAATAATGTTCAATTATCGAGTGATTTCTTCTGTAGGGTTATATGCTAAACTGTGGGACTAAAATACGCTTCATTTCTAATTAACTGGAAATTCCAATTAAGCGGCTTCAAAATATCGGGAGTCAACTGTATAAATCATTTAGCGGTTGTAGGCGAATAATACGCAGTGATCTGTGTATACACTGATGTCTACGGCATCATTTGAAAGAAAACACTCAACCGAAAATTGGGTGTCTATACACCTTTAAAGCCGTAGACCAAGTGCGCACAAACAAGCTGTGGAGTCAGGCGATGCATGTGCATATGCCTGTTGGTCTTAAGTAAGCAATAGCATTTGGCACACAAGACAGGGGCAGCTTTGAAACCAAAATTGCTGCACGTAGTTGGTGATCAATCAATAAAAGTCTTACAGAAAGTTAACACCTGTCTTGTCGTTTATTTTCAGCTATAGTAGAGAATGTGCAGGGAATACGAACCCTGGATAAAATGAATGCGATCGCAAGGAGTGTCATATTTGTTATAAGTGGGCATGAGAGTACCGAGGGAAGCGTAGCTAGCTTAGTATCACCAGTGTGCGTTGCGGGAGCTTTCAACACACACAAGTGCCTGCCTCATGCCCTAATATTAGTAGACCAACTGAATATGTCAGCCTCGCCAACGCTTGCCTGTTTCTTGCAGATCCCACATGGGAGCAGCTAGCTGTCTTCCCACAGGCCTAATCGCCTGCATATAGTCATAATGACCAGGAAATGGAAAGCTTCTGCGAAATGTAGAATTGGCAATGGGGAAAGTAAAAACGCAGTATTCTGTACTAATGGGAGACTTCAGTGTCAATGTTGGCAAAAAGCAGGCTGGAGACCAGGCAGTAGATGAATATGGCATTGGCACTAGGAATCGCAGAAGGTAGGTATTGAGTTCGCTGAACACAATAACTTGAGAATCATGAATGCTTTTTTCAGAAAACGGAAGGGCCCAAAGTGGACATGGAAAAGTCCTAACGGGAAGACCAAAAATGAAATTGACTTCAAAATGTGTTCTAACCCTGCCATTGTGCAGCATGTCGAAGTAATCAGAAAGGTGTGATGCAGTGACCACAGATTGGTAAGGTCTCAAATTAGTCTGGACTTGAAGAGGGAACGGAAAAGACTAGTAAAGAAGTCCATCAACAAATTAGCGGTGAGAGGGTAGGCAGAAGAATTCAGGATCTAGCTACAGAACACATATTCTGCTTTAACAGAGGAAGACAACCTCAGTGTAGACGCAGTGAACAATAATTTTAGAGATATTACCTAGTGGAGGGAAGAAGTAGTTCAGGGAAGGAGTGCAGGGAAGAAGTTCTTTACCAGTAAACTATCCAAGCAGATGAAAGGTTTGATTATGATATGAGAAAGTGTGAAAGCCTCCAGCCCAACAGAAAAGATAGAATTGGCAGAGCTATCAAAGCTGATCAACAGGCGTAAAGTATACGACATAAGGAAGTATAATATGGAGAAAATGGAGCATTCTCTAAAGAATTGTGGCAGCCTGGAAGCAGTGACAAGAAGACTAGGCATAGCAAAGATCAGATATATAGGCGCTTAGGGACAATTAAGGGGCGAATGTCATTACTAATATGGACAAGTTAGTCAAAGTAGCAGAGGAGTTCTATACTGACCTATACATTATTCAGAGTAGTGAGGACAATGAGATTGGCAGTAGAGAAGAGCAATCAAACGTTCTGCCAGTAACGAAGACCGAGGTTCAGAAAGCTTTAGAAGCTATGAAAAAGAAGAAATCTGCTGCGGAGGACGCGGTAACTAAGGATTTGTTGAAGGATGGTGGGGCTATTGTGCTATAAAAACTGGCCACCCTGTATAAGCAGTGCCTCTTGGCATCAACGGTACCGCAGTGAAACACTGCCCACATTCAGGGCCACTGCAGAGAATGCCTGCACGACAGAGTAGTCCGTTGTTAAAAGTTCTTTTAACGCAAGCTAGAAGCTAATCGCAGGAACAATTTATAAGGTCTGTATTCTAGAATTTTGGTGCCTGGCTGGTTTCATAATTCAGTATAGTTGCACATTAGGATGCTGATTTCGCTTACTGTTCTGACTGGCCAGGGGAGAAATACAGGATTCTGCGCATTATGGCCCAGCGTTACAAACTGTCCTTTTTTACCTTGTATCCTACTAAAATTGAGTGCACAAGCTGTAGTTTGTAATGTAGTGGTACTTTTCGATCTGAGTCACTGTACATTTCCAACACCTGCAGTGCTTGGCAACCGATTTCTTAAGAGGTTAAGCTAATGAACTGATGAGTGAAACACTTAGCAAGACAATGGGGATTACATGGATGGAATGTAGTGCTAACTGGCAACCCATTGCATGGAAGATGTCAGCAGACAGTAAGTGCAGTCCTCCTCGGTTGAGATGGTTCTGGCGCTTCACCAAAGTAATGTGCTAGAGTTAGGATTACGCCAGCTATTCGGAGCACCACGGACGTGAAATTTCATTACAATGGCCAGCATAGAATTAAGTTGCAGCAACATGCTTTCTGCTTGCCACCAACCGCATATACAATATGTATACATGGTGTCATAGTGTTTTGCACAATATATGTACGTAGTCATTGCAAGCCCATGCGTGCACAGGGTTGTCCAATTGAAGTTTGAACACTGCTTCGGGCAGCCGGCGCTCTGCGCAGCGCCTCTCGCGTGCCTGGGTATCTAGCGCGCAGGTGCAGTAAAAAACATAGGCATGGCTTTCGCCGCGTCGTCTGCTACAGCATGCCAGTACTGCTGGATTAATCTCGCCTTGCAGCGAAGATCACTTTAGCATTGAGCGCAGAGCGCCCGGGGAATTACTGTTTCTGATGCAGCAGCTTAGAAACCCCGCACCTGCGCGTGGTTGAGAGCTGCATCCACGGTGGAAAAAGCTTTTGCTTAAAGTTTCTTCTTGCGATCAACACATAATGAAAGGCTGATACGAAGAAAAACTTGATCCAAGTGTGATTGAAAGCAGTTTACTTGGGGCTATCCGGCACTTAGCTGCGATATTTTATAATTTGAAGCACTTGGTGCTGAGCGGCCAGTATAGGCCAATTCATGTGTGCTTTCATCTGCTCAAAGTGCCGCACCCCAGTACAATGCCAGTGCTAAATTTATTGGCTGGCAATAGAGGTGTAGGTTAGGCGAATTTTTTTTATCTGTTTATTTAGCTTAACGCACAATGGACTAGGCTGCTAGGGAGCTTCACAATTTTGATAAAATTATGCCTGATTAATTCTCACACCGGAGAATTCTTGTGGAAATGATTTTCAGTGGTCTCAAAGCGGGCCTTGGTAGCTGCTCATATGCGGCCACTGTTTTGCCACAGATGAGCAAAACATGCCCATGTTTTTCATTCACTCTTTATTTACCATTTTTACGGTGCAGTGTTGCTGTTCATACTGGCTTTGTATTAATCTCCCTCCATGGCAGCGCACCATATATTAAGCACTAACATTGCCGAGCGGCACTTAGAACAAATGAATGCACTCGTGAGTAACCGGCTTATTCTGGCTGCTCGGCAAGAAGTGCTTCAAATTATAAAATATATCAGCTAAGTGGTGGCGCCAGCCTCCAAGTAAACCACTTGAACTCACACTTGGACAAAGTTTATCTCCGTATCTGCCTTTTATTATGTGTTGATTGCAAGAAAAAAGCGATAACGAAAAGTCTTTGCTACCGGGGATGTAGATCTCTAACACGCTCAGCTGCAGGGCTTCTAAGTTGATGTGTTTAAAACAGTAATCCCCTGGGCGCTCTGCGCTGAATGCGAAAGTGGTCTTCAATGCAAGGCGAGCTCAATTTAGCGGTGCTGGCGCGCTGCAGCAGCGGACGCGGCGAAAGCCACGCCTATGGTTTTCACTGCACCTGCACGCTAGTTACCCAGGCACTCGAGAGGCACTGCGCAGAGCACCGGTTGCCCGGAGCAGTGTTCAAACTAGAGGTGCGCGAACCTGTACTTCATGTGAAATTACTAAGCTCGAAGCACCTACCGCTCTTGTGATACAAATAAACTTACATTGCACCTTAAGGTTCCAAAATACGTAATCAAAACCTCACCACTGTTTGGCTTCTTGGCTTTTTCCTGCTGTGAGGCTGCTAGCGACTGCAGCACTACATCGTTATTTTGGAAATATGGCGGAGGCCTATTCCAGGAAGGGCACCACTTTAGCGTTGTGGTGTCCCTTGGCACCTGCTTTCATTCTGTAAGGTTAATAATATATCATGCTTGCTCCCTTCAGCTTCGGACACATATGACAATGCAATTGAAGAAATGGGCAATAATATGCTGACATGTACTACGACTTTAAAGGTACACTTTGAAGGCCTACAGGCTCTGGTGCAACAAAGATAGAGCTAGCAGTGGGGCGTATGTGTGCACCCAAGTTTATATCATCCACCTACTTAAGCTGCCTCTTGCCTCTGTGGCACATGCACGGGGAATGGTGCTATTAATAGCTTGTTTCTTCAGATTTCTTTTAACATGTTCATTTTACCTTATAGCAACCCGGACCTCTACTGATGCATGCAAATAATAGGCCAGTGATAGAGGCATCACAGAAGGATGCATACTGAGCATAAACTAATTGCAAAATAGCATATCATTGTCAATCAGAGAAAACTTGCAGTAATCGTGCTGATCACGCAAAAGGCATCATTATTTAGCATGCATGACCCTTTATATACTACGATCAAAACTGCCGCACTTCAGGTTTATGTTCACATACCCATGTTATCGGCACACTGCCCAGATATAAAAACAGGAAATATTTGTGCCACTGATCGGTATCTATGCAGAAAATTTCTTTAAATATGTAGTTGTCATTATCAGTCTAATTGCATTGACTGCAGAACAAAGGCCTTTCCCATGTCCCTCCAGTTGACCCTGCCCTGTGCCAGCTGTGGCACATTGTGCATACAAATTCTAGTGGAAAACTGTCGTGCATCATCGTCCACCACCTTCTAGCTTAGCAGGAAATAAACCAAATATGCAGCAAAGGCCACTGATGCTACCACAGAGGCTGTGTGCTTGGCCACCAAGGTCACATGATAATCTACATCCCTTCCCTACATTTCCTTTCATAGCCCAAAGGCTGCTTCAAGATGTTCAACCTCAGATGCCTACTGTAAAGTGTTTATGTGTTTGTAATAGCCAGGAATTATTGCATTAAAAGTAATATCCAGGAATTGTTGCAATAAAGGTTTGCCTTATTTTCATGTGAAGCAGCAATTTTAGTGTGGACTGCACTTGGGTGTTTGATCTCTAATCTTTTGCACGATCATACAAGAATGCATAGAAAAAAGCAAGAAAATACGAGATCAGCTCTGTAGTAGAAAGCTCAGCAATTTCTGGTAATTGGAAAATCCTAAATTTTTAAACATTAGTAAAATTATTGTATATTCAAATTATGCACGCATTTTTCTGTTTTAGGCAATGAAGGTCCGGATGGGCCTGAAGTCCGGGTGCCATCGCCGCTGAGGCTGCCATCGCCACCCCGGCTGCCATCGCCACCACCCCGGCTGCAATCGCCACCACCCCAGCTGCCATCGCCACCCCGGCTGATATCACCATCCTGTAGGCCTTAATCTGTGTTCAGTGATTAGATTTGCATTCTTTAAGTTACGGCTTAGTGAATTTATGGTAATATCACGTGGGAGATAGGGGGGACACCCACCCTCTAGCCGTGCCTGCTTCTTATTGATCGCAAGAATGCATATGGGTGACTCATGAATTTGAGCTCAATTAAGACCCTGTTGCAAAACTGCATTAAGTCTGCTTTGCTGCATAGCAAAAACCCCTTTACCACAGAGTCCATGCGAGTCCTTGAAAACCTTTCAAGAGGGAGAAGTTATTTCCAAGGGCTGAAGTACAATTTGAGGTGAAGGCAACGGAACAGATTGTTTCAGTTGTCAACACATGTGCCCTATCCTTAGACGATGTTACGGCCTGTTGATACAGAGTGTTAGGCGGTAGCTTTAGAGATCACTTCTTGGTCTTTATCATTGTTACAATGTTCTTTTGGGTGCCTTTAAAATCACCAGTCTCACCTGTGTAGGCATGCGCTGTACCCTCAGAAGACTGAAGCATGCGCTGGTTGATGTCAGACGTTCTTTCTGAGAAAAATGTACCCTGACGTTGTTTACAGCGTCCCGTGTTCCGAATGTGACAGTGTCTACATTGGCGAGACTAGCAATTTTAAAAGGCACCTAAAAGAACATTGCAACGATAGGTTTGCCGAGAAAAGCATTAGTAGTGAGGTACTGTAACTATTGAGTCATGAAGTTTAGCATTTCACTGTTTTCAAGCAAAGGATGGAAGGTAGAATCTAGCTCTTGTACTGAAAATTTAAAAGTGCACAGAAGACAGGGACAAGAGGACTGTATGGGACAAACGCTGCTCACAACTGGGTTTATTCAGAAACATTTTTTTATTAACAGCCCACCTGTGAAGTGATAGTCAGTATTGACTTGCACAGTGTAACTGCCAAAGGCAGGAGAGAATTTAAAAATTGTATTTATCAGAATGTAACCAAAGGATAGTGCAACGTGTGTACAATGCTTGCTGACACCAAAGCATGTACTATATTAACCATATGCGACTTGCCCATGAACAGCAGCTCTTTTTGAAACATGATCACAGAGCATTCGCTCACACACTTGACACACAAATTGCCGCAATGGCTTTGTGGTTAAGGTGCTTGGCTGCTGACGAAAAAGGTGCCGGCTCAATCCCGACTGCAGTGGTCTCACTTCAGTGGAGGTGGAATGCTAGATGCTCGCCCGTGTACTGTGCAATGTCTGTCCACGTTAAAGAGCACCAGGTGGCTTAAACTATCGGAGCTCTCTACTGAGATGCTCCAGCTAAGGTGCTTTGGGACATTAAGCCTCGTAAGCCATGACTAAGAGACACTTTCGGTATCTCCCTTTCAGTTTGTTTTTTGCCATATCCCACGATTGCAGTCCTTTGCACTTCAGGGAATCATTCGTGGCATTCCCCACAATGAAGTGAATGATTCAATCCACGGCCTGTTCCAAAGGGCGTGGGCGCTCTCTGAGGCGGTCGTTAATACACCAGCCAATTTGGCTGATGTACACTGTCACAGCTGTGTAGTATTCGATAGATGACACCAGTGCAGCAAGGAACATGCACGTTTTGGTGCTTCTTCCGGCAGTCAGTATGGCGATCCGGCCTTTCCTCTACAAGTCTTGCATAGCTGCGACAGCTTACATGGCGTAAAAAATCCCAGCTCTATGCCATACTTAGAGGCAATTTTCTTCAGGCTATGAAAGCTTTGTGCCGTAGGGCGTAACCTAATGCCTTTTGTTCTTGGAACCTCATATACGTTGATCTCGAACAGTATGAGGTTATGCCCTAACTGCACAGTCTCATAAGCTGAGGATAATTGATTCTCAGTATGGCATACGGCTGGTGTTTTCTGTGCCACGTAAGCTGTTACACTTATGAAGACTTACAGAGAAAAAGCCATATTATCGTACTACTTGCCAGAAGAAGCACCAAAACATGTACGTTCTTGCTGCGCTGGTGTAGCCTACAGGACACCACTCAACTATGCCAAAGTGTATCAGCAAAATGGCCGGTGTATTACGAACATAGATACCTTCCTTTTGTGTAGTGTTTTCATCTTTAAAATATTGTGTAAGGCATTGTTACACACGGATTACTTTGTGGTATTTTCCTTTGGCTGCTATATAATTTACAATCTATTTTCTTGTGCTGTTGTGGCTTTAGTTTAATCAGCTAAACAATAACCGCGACGTCAACATGTGGTTACAGGTCACGTGAGGCATGAAAAAATAGCAGTATAATCGCTACTTCTACATTTGTTATCATTCAGGCTCTTTGGGTGAAAGTGCATATTTCGCTTCTTTACTTGTGATGCGTCAGTAATCACGGTTTCCTTTTTTCAAAGGTCCCATGTCTGCCCCACTCCCCAGTTTTGCAGTCCTGCAAAACTATATATATATGCAATTTTTTGTATTATCTATGCGTTGCTGTCATGCATTGTTGCAAGTGTTTGGTTTGGACGCGTTTCTGAACATCACTGCACGTATGACTACGTATTACTCCCCCGATAACAGAGCAGCAAGCTTCCACTCAACCGACTGAAAGGCACTCTAGCATTACTTTTTTTCGAACTAAGCACAGAGAGGAGGTGAAGCATTAGAGAAAGGCGCATACCGTGATCACCGGCGCACCACAAGGAAAGAAGTGAAGTGTGTGCTTCCGGCAGAGCAGGCGGATTGGTGCATCACCCGTTCGCAGCAGTCTCACAGAAGCAAAGACTCCTTGGGTACTTAAATTCTCTGGGCTTAATTTACAGCTGTGTAGGGTCGACTGAAAGAAGATTTTAAAGGAAATCCAACGGCCAAAGTAAAACCAAAAACGAAGTTTTCGAGAATACTCTGTTGGAACAGACAGCAGATCAAAACTTCATTGTGGTAACTGCCTTGAATGCTTTCTTGAACTGCACAGGATTGTAATCGTGGGACGAGGCAATAAAATGAACTTTAGAAGGAGGTACTGGAAGCAGCTCTTTTTATGGCTTGGGAGATAAGTGCGTGAGCGAAAGCTCTGTGACCGTGCTTCAGAAATTATTGTCCACGTGCAAGTAAAATATGGTAACTATTTAGTACGTGCTTTGGTGTCATCATACATTGTACGCCCGTGGCACCATCCTTTTATTGTATGCTGGTGAGTTATAATTTTCTTGTTCTGCCTTTGGCGATTACCTTATGCAAGTCGATGCTGGCTACAGCTGCGCTGGTGGGCTGCTATCAGAAATGTCTGAATAAACTGCTATGAGTAACGCTTGTCCTCTCCGGTTCTACTATAGTAGTTCTATGACTATAGTAGACCATAGTCTGGTTCCGGACTATAGTCTAGAGTGATTGAATGTGTGCGTAAATGGTGCCTTCTGGAGTGGACTATTTTATACTGTGAGTGGGTTTTTACATAGTTGGTGACTGCAGGAGTGGAATATGTACTAGTATACTTGACTGTGTGCATAGCGGGGAAGGTCCGACAGGTTTTAGGTCGTCATTACTATATAAGTGACGCTACGGTGGATCAATTGCCAGCAGAATAAGCAAGGGTAATCCCATCTATAGCATTCAACTCAACTCTGCGGTTCTCTCATTCAAGTTGTTCTTGTGCTTTAAAATTTGCAGCATGATACCAGCTGGTGCAGCATAAAGCTTCGTTAAGGCTTTTTGTGTTTTTGAGGGCCTGCCAGAATAAAGGAGCAGTTTATATTATTAAATCTGGTAGAATGAGATCACACCCTGAACAATCATGGTCTTAATGAATGGGAGCTCATAAATGCTTAATGCTAATTCTGTACGAGGCAGTTACGGTGTATATATATGTGTCCTTTCAGCAGAAGTGCTGAAGTAGCATTTTGGCATTACCTGTGTAGCATTACCTGTGTTGTACTGAGTAATTTTTTCGTTCTTCCTGCATGAAAACTAATGCTTCATGTTCGTGTCCAACTTCAGCCCTGCTTAGCCACTCAATGGAGGCGGTCACAACACCAGCTGGTGCAGATTTCACTGCGGGCTGCCCGGCTAGTCCGGCCTCCACTGCAAGCGGCCTTGAGGATGTGGAGGAAGCGACTAGCGATCGTAAGGCTTTTCGCTTGCTTTACATGCATATGAAGAGCCTGAAAAGACGAGAATGCAGTGAGAGGATAGGACGAGAATCTATTTTTTTTAAGTATGAGCCTGAAGAGGCTTTGGTAGAAGTTCTGTTTTGCCTTAAAGGAGACCTAGCTGGTGGATATTTCAAAACGTACGCTTTGAAAATGAACACTGTTTGTATAAATATGCCTGCTGCAAGTATTTCTCAATAAAAGTCGTACTGAACCTCTTGCGGTGATAAGATTTGCTACTTGACGCTTCCACAGCTCTATCTCATTCCTAATAACTAGTTACAGTGTGTCTTCCCAGTGAGCAGCAGTTTGTTTCCTTTAATTTCTTTCTATTGATTTTGGTTTGTGGTTTTGGTCCTGTTATTGTTGTTTTCCTTGGCCTTTGTCACTAGAAATTCACAACCTTTTAAAGACGAACGACCAAAAGAAATGAAACAAAACATTACAGATTATGGCTCAGGACTGAAAGTGGTCACTGTACTCTATACAGTTTCTCTAGTTTTTTGCATATATTTTTGTGTGCCCAGCCTGCTGTGCTTTCTCACTCCCACTGGAAGCTGTTATCACAATGGAAGAATACACTTATGGCTGCTTTCATCCTTGCCGTGATGTGACAGCAATCAAAATGGCAACCAAGCAGAATAGAAAATTGGTGGTACATGGAATGAACAGTATTCAGAGCAGCTATTTTTAACTAAGGCATTGTCAGTGCATGGTGCATTTGTGATATTTAGATCTGCAAGGGATAGAGAAGTTGTACAGAACAAATACCTTTGTGTTTAGCTGTGCCTTGTGGTGGAATCAACGGCAATTTAGTAGCTTAATCCAGAGCATGTTGACGCCCAGTATTGGCTTACATTACCATCATCGATGCTGCAGTCCCACAGGGTGTTAATTGTTCTGACGTCCAGTCAAATCCTCCACAGCAGTTCATCGCCCTGCAAAATCTCGCACTTCACAAACAACCTCACCATGACATCGTGTAGAACAGCCACAAATATGATTCCTCGAGGCAGCCACCACATTTGCATTACCCGTTCTGATATGTCAAACTTGCGGCCAGGTGCGCAGTTGTTCTATGAAGGATGACAGCCATCTTTAACATATTCGTGAAGAAGCACCGAATGCTTATGGGGCATTCACACTTGGACACTCGGCGGAGAGAGCAAGCGAAATCCTCTGCCGCCGAAAAGTTGCATCGTTCACACTTCCCGGCCACCGCCTCTGCGCTCGTCGTCTGTGTGTCGTCTGCTCAAGGCGCAGAGATATGGCAAGTGGTTAATTCATGCTGTCTACGTACGATAACCGTATGCACGCTTTCGTACGCTAAATGCAGCTATTTTGCCAGACGTTACGCCATTTATAGCGTTGTCGCTTTTAAATACATAACATTAGCCTAGTAGCGCCATCTGGTTGTTACTCTCAAGCCTTTTTTAAAAAAGGAAAGAATCATCACCTAAAATAAAAAAAAACAAATTTATCACTAACACTTTATTTAAGGGTGAGATGAGACGAAGCGAAAGAGCGCTGGCGCTTTTATGGGCATTGAATGCGCTAAAAAGGAAGTAACAGCGAAGAATTCAGTCCCAAGCGAGGCGTCCCGCATCGAAGGTCGTCGCCATGTTTGTTGCCGAACTTCGTACTCTCCTTCCTATTGGCTGACGGGATTCGGCGCATTTTTTTCCGGCGGCAGAATTCGGTCCTGGACCGATCAGGCTTACCGCTGGGTATTTCGGCGGAATCTCTGCCGCGGCAGCAGATTCTGATCGTTCTCGCCGCCGAATGTCCAAGTGTGAACGCGATGTTACTTGGCCCTGGCACAATTGATGAAGCGCCGCATTACAAACTGGTAAAATATGTGGCCAGGAGACATTACATGCATCAAGCAGAGCCACAGAGAAACTGTGTGCGTGGCATCGGCTCTTTTGTCAGCTGCAGAAGAACCGACAACAGAGTGAGCTGGTGCATCATTGAAGAACCAAAAACAGCGCTCGCCCATCTTCTCGTCTGTCGTTTAGGCGCTGTTTTTAGTTTTTCATCAGGTCCTGGCACTTCATGCAAGCGTTGCTGTTCTGAGTGGCAGTTCCACTGCAATTGGAACAGTCCCCCTTTCATCCACTATCAACACTCCCAAGAGCGCTGAGCAAACCGTTAAAAGTAAAAAGGAAAAGGAAAACTCCTCAAGAGCCATGCAGAAAATTCTGGGCAGAGCTGTAGAGCAAACATAAAATTTCAATTACCGCATCATCCCTGATACTAGTTTGTCTCCCCTTTATTTATGGTGCCATGCTCAGATTTCCGATTGCAAGCCAACACCCGCACTTCGGATTTTCAAATTTGAAAACAATAGGTCTACTTGCAAGCGTGTAAATGCAGCATATAGCTCATATTGTGTCCTTGAGGTGTAAATATATACATCTTCTGTGAAAGCCTGCCCTCACTGGAAACCTTGCTCGTTTCAGCGACAATGCTCAAGGTGCGGCGGCTGCTGCTAGATATACGGCAGCAGCAGCGGGAAATACTGCAGAGGCTGAGCCGGCTGCAGCAAGGTCGGCAAGAGCCCAGGACTCGATCACCATCTTCGTGAGCTCCCTCCCGCCACAATGCCCTCAGCTGTCAGCCTTCACAATTGAAGACTTTGAGGCGGCAGACGCTGCTCTCGGAGATGAAAGAGTAGCAGCTGCCCTGGTAATTTAATTTTGCATTCAATGTTTTATTGCAGTAGTCTGTTGGATGCTTAATGTAGTTGAGATATTTATTGAAAAACCTGAGCCTCAGAAGTAGATGCTTGCCATGCCTAACACATAATCATGCTGTTCTTGCATACGTTTTCAGCTAATATAGTGGCAATGGATGAATTTTGAAAAGTCCGCACATAGTAGGGTTACTGTGACATTGTTAATGGTCTGTTTTATTACAACTGAAAATTTCAGGAACAGTCTCGCCCACTTATACCGAACATGATAGTTGCATAGATTACTTTATAGTAAGTCTAATTCCTGTATTAGAGTTAAAAATCCCAACTCCCTTACAGAATTAACATTTCTGTTTGTTTTTGATTCGAAATGAGTGCCCTAATTGTTTTTGATTCTTTTATATTCGAAATGAATGCATTGTTTCTGTTCCTTCTGAAATCTGATTGAACGTTTCTTCAAAATAGACCCTATTTAATACACTTTCTAAGCTCCCAAGCGCAGTCGTGTGCTCCTTATCAAGATCCTTGGCGAAAAGCTGACTGCAGGCACTATGCAATTAATCCCCATTGCCGCTTTCACGGCAGCTAGTGGTAGGTCAGGCCTCTTGTGATTAGCTTCCTACTAGTTCAGTGCTTCTAGTTCACATGGCATATTCGTTTAAAACTATCAACTAGGGTTCATGACCTCTGCAACAAAGCGCACAGGGTGGTACAAAGGAAAGAAATTAACACGGACAGCACAGCTGCATCTCGGGGTATATAGCACAATTTTAGGTGATGGAAAAGGTGCAAAGGAAACAGAGCGAGAATTAACAAAAGTAATTAACATTTTGATTAGGAATTATATGCTGTTATTGACATATAGCACATGCTTTGCCACATGAGCAAGCTTTTTCTTCATCACTGATACTGATGGGGTACTAAGGCAAGGTTTACCTGCTTGGATATATGAGGGCGCAACTCTGATGATTCAGACGAAAATCTCTGTTACCTTGAAGTTTGAATTGCAGAGTACTGTATCTGTGCTGCTAATAATGCTTTCAAGAGATATCTTAAGGTTGTCTTTATTTATTAAGTCACAGGATTATGTTATGCTCTACTACAATTTGTGGCACATTCCATCAAGGTATTGAGCCTCATGAAGCTAGTGTTGTGTAATGTTAAGTCTATTTTTGGTCTATATTTTGTTCACAAAGCTTGGCTCGGATAAGGTGGCACACAAATAATTTTAATTCCTGGCTTGAGACGATTGACTGGCAGTCCTGTTTCGGAGCTAATTTTTTTACATTATTCGTTGTTTTCCTATTAAGGAGACAGCTTTGATAAGCCTTTTGCCTGGCTATTGCTTTTTATTCCTTTCATTAATTGAAGTACAGTACTCCACTCCAACCAGGACCGTTTCAAGAACTATAGATGCTAATTTTAGTTGCATATTTTCTCTGTAGTGATGCATAAGACATGAATCACCGTGGAGTATTCCCTTAGGAGTGCTAAACACTTTAATATTGAACTTCTTGATGCTGTTACGGTGGTCAAAATGTAAGAAGTGTTTTTCACATGAGGTGTAAAAATCCACTATAATTGGTGCTGTGTTGTAGCAGGTATAATACGACTACTTCGGAAGTCACACCATTGGCTTTGCTATTGCGTTCTACAAGATAAGTGGTCATAGAAAGTGATTTTTATGTGAAATAACCGTTGGGCAACTGCAAATTGTTCCTTTCAGAGGAAGCAGCTTCTCCGCCTAGGCGGGAGCATTCTGAAGGAGGTGGCGGTCAATGTGATGAGTGCAGTGATGAGGGTGGCTGTGCAGAGACTATTCAGCCTGCGGGGGCGAAAAGGAGAACGCCCATTCGTTGGCACAAAGCTGTGCAGAGTGGGAACAGGTATATCTGATTTTGAATTGCTGTAGCTTTTAATTTAAAAATATTGAGATTCCTGCTTTTGAACATGTACAAGTTTTTTCAAGCTATTTACTTGCTGTATCTTACTGCAATTTTGTATAACAGCTGATGAATATTCTGTTGTTGTGTTTATGTGATTAGTTTAGGGGTCATAGTCATATAAAACTCCATAAAGAAGCAGCAGATGCCCTCAAACCGATTATTTCTATTTGTCGTAGTGTAATCCGTTGTCATGCACTTCCCTGCAATGGCCGCTTTGACGTTGACTGCAGTGTCTTCATGATAGCTCTTTTTTTTCATTTCACTACTCTACAGTCCTTGTGTTGTTTGTTGGGATACCTTGTGTGTCAGTAACGTGTGGTTTTTCTGTGTCAAATCATGAACTTGGATTTCCATATGCTTGCAAGAAGTGCATAGTTTTAAAAGTTGCATTTCTTGGTCTTAATGCACACTCACCTTGCACAGATGCCATCTGCGAGAGGCAGGGTGTCGACATACTGGCAGCACAGGGTTTTATTGGCAGGTGGCTGCCCGGTGCGTGCGACCGAGGGGGCGGCCGAAAGAGGTGCTATGCCCAAGCTATCGAGCCTCCTAAGTCGCACACTCCTTCTGAGGAGCCACAAACTCCTTCGGGCTCAGCGCCACTTGCTAACCCCTGTGCTGGGTCTTTACCCCGCCCAGGCGCGCCCTCAGCCTCCTGCCCAGCAACCCCTCCAGGTATCGCCATCACGTCCGCCGCAGTGGCCCACCCAAGCTCAGCCCCTTCCCCTGTCCCCCCACAGCCTCCTCCTCACACCCAGTCACCCCACACAGCACCCTTGCTACATGAATGGTTGCCCCACGGGCACATGAACAATAAAAAGAAACTCAAAATATTTTTCTGAAATTCCTGTTTGCTTGTTCCATTTGGTGGCTGCTGGACATTAAGTAATAAATCTGCATGAAATATTGTTTGCAAATCAAAATAGATATGCAATGAAAATACTGCATGCAATTTTGAAATTTTAATGGGAGTTCGAACCAATTGCACATACAGCTAGAAGTCCCACGTTATTGAAAACCGCGGACGGGTCCTCTAAATGCATGCGATAATTCTGCACTGGTCTCGGAAAATACTGGAAATGCCTAGAGGCAGCGAAGATATGCCGGTATCCAAAAGGCCTCTATTCGGCCATATTGGGGCCACTATTCGGCCATATTAGAGCCACTATTCGGCCATATTGGGGCCACTATTCGGCCATATTGGGCCCTATATTGGCAGTGATGTTCGGGCCATTCCTGGCAATCAGATTGGCAGAACATCATTCCAATCTTGGCAGGAATGTTAGGCCATGCTTTGAAAAAGTTGCGATTTGCCTATATGCCAACGAAGGGCCGATATTCGCGCCAATTTTCGCCAATTATATGTCATCGGTGGCCCGTTATTGGCGTGCTGCTTGGGTTCCTACCTTTGCCTCTATTCTTTGCTGTGAGTCACAAACTTCCGTCTTGTACAAGGAGAAATTAATGAGGCGGTAATAACAGGTGTGAACAATGCACTTCCCAGTAGTGATGGCACAGGTAATCTGTGAATTAGCTTATTACACGCCTCGCGGGGCACTCCGGCAACAGTGCAGTTTTGCTCATTCGGTGTAATCGCATTCTGAAGAGGAGACAGCCAACTGCTGGCAAGTAATGAAAGATCCGAAGGTGCTGAGGGTTCACCCCGGATTCCACACGAAACATGCCTATGGAAGTAGGCCTGAAAAGCTGCGTTCGTTCGTTTTTTTGGAGAGGGGAGGGAGACTGGGGCAGGAAGGAGGGCTGGACGGAGGGAGCGATGCCTGAAGCCCTCGTTATGTTGTCGGGGTCTTGCTGAAAATAGCTCAAAAGTTGCCCCTTTACCACTTATTTCCTCCCGCCCTAGCCGCGGACCTCACGACTGCCATCAACACCACGACAGCATTGTCCTCGCTTTTTCTTGACAAGCAGCTCATACCTTCATGTACATTTCTTCGTTTTAAGTAGTTCGTCAGCCAAATTGTGGCTCGAAATATCAGGACAACCAAGATGAGACTGGCACAAATATAATGGGCTGCAAGTTGAGCTTGTGGAAATTATAATTTACAATTTTATCAAGTACAGATAAAGGTATTCCAGTACGGTGCCAAGGTAGGCTGAATAAAGACAAAATTAGGCTGGCCACTACATTATCCTTTTTTTTTCTTTAAGCGGATTCAGTGAGCACTGATGATCACAATGACATGCAAGCGTTCATACAAAAGCACACATTTTGGGTTGAAGAGTGACCCTTTTAGCCAGCAGTAGTTGTTGCATGCCTCATAGCCCACTAGCCGCTTGGTGGTGTCTCCCCTCGTGTCCGTGTTCGTCTTGCGCTGTGAATTTTAGCCGCTGGGGACGTAGAAATCCACATGCCGCATATTACTTCCGTTTTTTGAAGGATTTTTCTCCTTTCTCACCCTTTGTGAGGTATTTTGAGAAGATATATTAGTTGTGTCTGTAATCCCCCAGACGAAATCAAACTGCAAATCTATCAAAGGTAATGAATGAGCGCAAGGTAATTTAAATAACGAAGATTAATATGGATAGAATCAAACGTGATGTACAGTAGGCAGGTAGCATAAAAGCGATGAAGAGGACACTAGGCCTGGCTAAGAATCAGATGTGTTCTTCAGAAAAAGAAGGCAATGTCATTTTCAATATAGTTACGATAAATAAAATATCCGAAGGCTTCTAAATGCACCTATGCAGTCGTCAATGTAATCAGGACGATAATAGCAATGGGGCATACCGCCAGCAACGAAAGAGTAAATAAAGAAAGCCTTATGAAAATGCAGAAGCGTAAAACCGCTGATGAGGAATAAATAACTAGATCTATTGAAGAATGGTGGGAAGAGTTGGGTAGAAAAACTAGCCATACTGCAAATGCAATGCCTTGTGGCCTCGAGCGTACCAAAGGCTTGAAAGAGCGCTAACCTCATCTTAATCATAAGAGTAACGACGTCAAGAAGATGAAAAATCACAGACAGATCAGCTTGCTGCCCGTTCGCTGTCTACTATTTACGAAGGTAATCGCTAATGCCCTCGACAACGAAGAATACAATTAATCAAATGATCAGGAAGGCTTTCGTTAATGATCAACTTAGACAATATTCACACCATCAATCAGGTTATACAGAAATCCACAGAACATAACAAACCCCTATATATTGCCACCACAGATTACACGGATTACGTGAAAGCCTTCGACTCAGTGAAAACCTCAGTAGTCATACAGGCATTAGGGAAACAGCGCATAGGATAGCCTTAGGCAGAAATACTCGAAAATATTTATAACGGCTGCAAATACACCACAGTCCTCCATAAAGTGAGCAAAATATTGCAATGAAACAGAATGTAAGGCACGTAAACACAATCTCGCCAACGTTAGTCACCGCTTGTTCGCAAGAGGTATTCTGAGGCCTAGATTGGGAATATTTGGGGATAAGAGTAAATGGTGATTACTTTTAAAATCTGCAAGTAGATAAAGACATTGCTTTGCTAAGTCACTCAAGGGATGAAATGCAAAGCATGAACATCGACTGAGACAGGCAGCGCGTAGTGTGCGCTAAAAATATATGCAGTAAGCCAAAGTAATCTACGACCGTCTCGCGAAGAAACAGCCGTTTACAATTGGCAGCGAGGTTCTGGAAATGGTTAGAGAATACGTCTACATAGAGTAGGTAGTGAACGCCGATCGAGATCGTGGGAGCGAGATAACTAGCCGAATAAGAATGGGGTGGAGCGAATTTCGGCAATGTCTGATGTCATGAATGGCAGTTTACCGAAATCGTTCAAGAGCAAAATATATAACAGTTGCACCTTACCGATACTCACCCATGGGGCTCATACTTGGAGGCTAACGAAGATGGTTGACCATTAATTTAGGACAACGCAGCGAGCTACGCAAATAAAAACGACAGGGGCAATGTTAAGATACAGGAAGAGAGAAGAGTTGGTGATATGACAAACGCGCTATATTTACATTCCAATCGAAAACAAGAACAAGAAATGGGTTTTTGCAGTGCATGTAATGAAAAGGCAAGATAACCCGTGGTCGTTAACGGAGCAAGCGTAGCAGGGTGCGGCAGAAAGTTATGTGGGCGAACGAGACAATAAGTATGTGGGGATAAAGTGGCCGGAGCTTCCGCAGGAAAGGGTTGATTGAAAAGGTATTGGTGGGGCCTTTCTCCTGCAGCGGAAAAGGTCAGGCTGATGATGATGATTATATGAGTCACCGTATCGAATTTCTCTCGCCGATAGCCTTCACTAACTCGTGTTTTATTCCTGCAACATCTGCTTCAATATTTTCTACGGCACTTGTGGCAGTAACAACATAGTTTTTCAATGAAAGCTTAGAGTTGAAATGTCGCTGTCGAAGGTCTGAACAAAACGAAAAGTTGAAGATGCAAAGCGGTGTTTTCAACCTATATGGGAAGAAGCGTATTTCTTCTCTGAATCGCGGCACTAGGTGATGTGTTTAATATGCCGCAAAACTGTGTTTGTGCTCAAGGACTACAACATGCGAGGATACCTCTTACACTGTCATCATGACAGGAAAGATGGGTGGAAACAAAATGGACCGTCTCAAGGCGTCACTCGGAATACAGCAAAGATTTTTCCAAAAGCATGCCAAACAGGGGAAGAAGAGGTGAGAGAAAACCTGATAATTCCTACGTAATTGCAGAGTCTGCAATACCTTCCACCAAAAAACTATTCGTAAGAAATTCGTAAGTCGCAGGCTTTATTTTTCTCAGCTTGGAAAAAGAATTCAAAAAGAGATGCCTTTCACCGGATACGTTTGCTGACAGAATTACTGAGATAGAGCACGGCATTGAAAATCCCCCAGTGAACCAATGTTGGATCCTCAAAGTCTAAACTCTCGCCCTTTTCGGAAGCAGCTACTGTATGATAACGCTGTGTGCCATTTTTAATAGACACGTAGACAAAAATCACAACGCAATTGAAGAACTGCTGGGCACTCTCTTGGCGAAAGGCACCACTACAGAAGCGGACATAATTTTGGTGCTTGAAACAGCTGTTGAATGATCCGGCTTCCATTGGTAGCGGATGGTTTGTTTGGCAGCCGACGGTGCTTCATCAATGGTCGGAAGCAGGAACGGTCTTGTAAAACATCTGCGAATCAAGGTTGAAGGCCTGAGAGTAACTACACAGCATCTCGGTCTGCGCTGCATCTTACACGAAACACTATGCAGCAAAACACCGTGTTTGAAATTTGCTATGAACGCTGTGCTCACCGCAGTGAACTTCATTCGTTCAAGGGAGCTCAACCACCGTCAAATCATCTTTACGTTTCAAGACGAAAAACTCAATCATATATTCTAGGTATTTACTTTATGTGCGTACCAGCTTGACAACTTGAATAGGTGACAAACCCGCGGCACTGAACAAGGCAGGAGGGCGATGCCGTTCACTTCAAGACATTATTTAACCATGAGGAAATCAGACATATAGGAAAGAGGTTTCTGTCCTAAAATTTGTTCAACACACTGCTCTGTTTTCAAAATGGTGACCGAAGCATGTGATCTCTATAATTTGTGTTTCTGTGCGTGCCGGCATAGCAATGCCAAATCACATATCTGTGCCGCAACTCCTGCAATAAATACTTCAGTGTCGCCACTATGATAGAACAAATGCCGCCAGAACGACTGAAAGGCCTACCACACCAGGTAAAAAGACTCGACTCCTCACAAAAATATTGGAACCATATATCATCTTCGACATATGAAGCCAGCATGAAATTGATTGTTGGATTCGCCTAGCCCATTCTAGATGATACCTCAGCACTCTTCGAATGAATATCGGTGAGGAGCCTTGACTATGAGGACGCCTTCGCTCGACTCGTCGAGCTGGACTGCAAGCTCAATCTGCCTGGCTTCATCAGGAGCAACCGCTTTCAGACGCTTCTTCCAGCCGGGCTGTACACCTCTCGTCGCTTTCGGTGCCCTCCACGCAGCCGCTACTACAGTCCATTTCAAGTGGAAGGTGCATGAGTCGGAGAAATAAACTCAGTGGTGTGCGTTGCGCGACACTCCACTGATGACATCCGTCCCTTATCAGGCTAGAGTAAATCTCAACAGGGTCTTCTTTGCCCGATTATGTTGCCAAGCCCGTATCCTTGGCTGTGGTTTCGCTGGGTAGTAGAGAGGGACATGCGTTAGAAGGGGCAATACAAAAGAAATAAAAATATTGCGCATAGCACACACCACCAGGTTGCACAACGGCCTAGTGGAGAGAGACATAAAATTATGGCGAGGCTTAAAAGAAGAAGCATATCAGGAGGGGATGGTATGAAGATTCTTCATGAGCTTTACGGTATCTCGAGACTGCTGTTTTGATTATTCTGCCTTACATCTCTCGAATGTGGACTGGAGAGACTAGTTGGGCTGTGGATACTTGAGGTGCGGTCAGATTCGAATCTCTGAGTCGTTTTAACTTCTCTTGCTGTATGGCCGCCGCAGTGGCTCAGTAATAATGGAGCTTGGCTGCTGACGCGAAAGACATGGGTCTGATCACAGACGCAGCGATCAAATTTCGATGGAGGCAAAATTCTAGAGGCCCGGGTACTGTGCGATGTCAGTTCACGATAAAGAACTCCAGGTGATCGAATTTTCCGGAGCCCTTCACTGTAGCGTCTCTCATAGCCGGAGTCGCTTTGAGATATTAAACCGCCATAAAATATTAACAATCTCTAGCTGTTTTTAGGCTACAAATTTAACTTTGAAAAAAGACTGAAAATTATTAATCCCCCTCCCAATGTAATTTGCATGATGATTTTCGCGCGATGTATGCATGATTGCTCCTAAAAAATGGATATATTGATATTGTAGCCACAAAACATTATCTTGACGCATCTTTCTCATTGTACGACAACAGTGACTACTGATGTGCTGTCTCTGTTGGTGATGTTTCTTCATCTCCCCTTTTTCATTTTTCAGTGTTCTCCGTTCTTCTCTCCTTTGCTTTTCTTTTGTTTACTCTTGACTCCTTTCTTTATCTTCTTTTCTTTCTTCTATCCAAATGATATTTGTGTTGATTTTGCTTCAGCTTTCAGGAGCTACGAATCGTGTGCAGTCTCATTTCGATTGATTTGCTGTTCCTACCTCTCACTGAGTCTGGTCTGTTTGTAACATGATTATTAGGTTTGCGGCATGTGAAGGAATGTTGTGCTTTGGACGGTTAAGTTTCCTTGCCCGCCTAGAAGTCTTTGCGCCTCCGGCCTCCCGATCCTGGGGTTTACTTCGGGAGGCATCATAAGTTAGTTATTCATAGGGTTTTTGTAATATTATCTGATTCAATTCTTTTAAATTTCCTAGTTGTGTCTGTTTTGATTATTTCTGGATTTATGTTTACTAATAAAGGTACCAATGTTTTAACCAATGTTTCATGATGTTTTGTCGTAATTGTACAATTCTCTACAGATTGACCAAAACCTGTTGCTTCCAGTCCACATGAAAATTTTGAGGTCTAAATGTTGATGAGAGCTAGATAAATTGTAAACCTGTCGTGTGCTCAACTGTTTCTACTATGTATTGTTTTGTTAGAATATGAGCCGGCATGTGTGTTATGGTTTTGATTCATTAATACGTGTGTGTGTTGTTGCCTTCTCTCCGGTGCGCATTCCAATGTTAAATGATTTCTTTCGTTAATTGTCCTTTTAAGATTTATTTTGTAATTGGTGTCGACTTATTCTGTGTTCCAAGCTGTTCGCTCCAATTCAACTGCTCTGAATGACTGACTGACTGAAAAACTTTGTTTTCAAAATATATACATGGAGCTAGTGGAGCGGTCCTTAAGGTACGTTCCTTACAAATGCTAGGTGGGCTGCTCATTACAGCAGCCCATTGGCGGTAGCTGCTGCTCGGGCGCGCCCGACCAGGGCCTTTTGGCTCGCCAGGTCAGAGCAGCCGAGCAGGGCCGCCTCCCAGTCCTCCCGGGTTGGGTTGGGGATTGGGGGAAGATGCGGAGTTGATTGGCATGCCCACACCATGTGGTAAATGTCCGAAGACTTTTCCCTGAAGTGCGGGCACTCCCCTGTGCAAGCAGGGTCGAAATGTTTGATGACTGCCGGGCACAGAAGTGTTTTAGTATAAAGGCGAAAGAGTAAGTGTTCCTCCGCCTTCGTGAGGCCTTTGCAAAGCTTAGGAAAGATTGCTTGGCCGAATTGGTAATACTGGATGATTTCCTTGAAAGTAAAATACGGATTAAGGTCGGTCTCCGCATCGCGCGGGCAGCGGCTTCGGCCGCTTCGTTGGCCTCGAGACCCGTGTGCCCGGGAGTCCATACTATTGTTCGGGACACGGGAGCTCCGAGATAATTGCTATGTTGAAGAATTCGGTAAGCCAAATAGGGAATAAAGCCCCTTTTGATGTTCCTGCATGCCCCCCGCGAGTCGGTAATGATGACCCGCGAGTCCTGATCGGCGGCGGCAAACGCGATTGCCAACTCTTCCGCATGTGTAATGTCTTGAGCTTTGAACGTAAGGCTTTTCACTGCGGTGTTTTGGTGGACGACTGCGGCTGAATACCAACCCCCATGATGTGGGCCGGTGGCGTCAGTGTAAAATACTCCGTGTTTGTTTCCTTAGTAGCGTGCCAAGGCTTCCGCCCACGCGAGGCGCCGGCCAATATTGTCGTCTCGTGTCATGTTGGCCGGAAGAGGGCGTACGTGCAGGGCGTATCTCCAGATTTCGGGGATGCGCACGCGCTCTTCCGTTAGTGTTGGATGGTGGATGTGAATTCGGGCAAGCAAGCGGGGACCCGACGGCGTCTTTGAGAGTCTTGTGTAGTGGTTTGTAAAGTGTGCTTCTCGGAGCTCCACGAAGGTGTTGACCATCCCCAGGCCCAGGAGGCGCTGGTTGGACGTGGTGACCGGGAGGTCGAGAGCACGCTTGTAAAACTTTCGGGGAACCACCTCAAGGGCTTTCTGGTCACATTTGCGAAGGTGGAAGTAAGGAGTCGAGTACAAGACTCGACTGGTTACGAACGCGTGCGCCAGCCGCAAGGCTTCTTTGTACCGTAACCCCCCGCGGTTAATGAAAATCCGGCGGATCATGCGGCCCACCTGGTCTCCCACCTGCGCAATTTGGCGAGTGTTGTGTCGACACGGCGGTGTTTATTGATAACGAGACCCAGTACTCTGTTCTCAGCGAGTTCTGGGATGAGTCTGTTCGCTAGGGTCAGTTCGATTTTGGTAGTGCACTTCGGCGAGGGTCGAATGTGTACAAATTGCGATTTGGCCGGGGAGCATTCAAAGCCGCAGCGGCGGGCGTAAGCGTCCACAATCTCCGCCGCTTGCTGCAGGTTGGCTTCAATGTCTCCTACCGATCCGTGTTTAGCCCGGATGGTGATGTCGTCGGCATATAGCGCGTGATATATGTCCTCGACACTTTCCAGCTGCACCGGAAGTTTCATCATTGCCAAATTGAATAGTAGAGGTGAGAGGACCGCGCTCTGCGGGGTACCTCTCGTACCTAATTGGTAGGGGCCGTGTTCTTCATCTTGTATGCGGAGATAGGATTCCCGGTCGGAGAGAAATTGCCTAATGTACTGAAACGTGTTGTGTCCACAGTTGGTTTTGGAGAGGTGCGTCAGAATTATGTCGTGTGTTACATTGTCGAAAGCCCCCTTCAAATCGAGTCTGCTCTATCGTTATCGTAGTCTGCGCTGTGGCCTTTCATGTATATTAGTGTTACGTTACGTTGGTAATTTTATCTAGATTCTTATATTTCGTGTGCAACTCATATTACCGGAACTACTTTTTCATCCCTTTCTCTGCTTGCCCAGACACTGTTCTTTGCACTAAAATTTGTCTTTAGAATGAGGCGCTCGTCCTTATATTTTCCTATTAGTTGTTCTATTGCATTTAGGCGCAACATATGATCTTTCGGAGAGCACTACGAATTGATAACTACTGTTTTATTTGCTTCTGTAATTGTTACAATTATGGGGAAACTTTTAACTTGTATAGGAAAACTTGCTTATTGTCACGACTCGGTAGAACCCCGAGGAGAGCTGAATATATAAACGGTTTACTGGTCAACCAGAAAGAATCGATGTGCGTATTCAGCTTCCTCCTCTTCTAGCCTCGCGCTCGTAGATGAAGTCGTCTCTGGCGTCTTCTTGAATGCGGCATTTGCGCCCCTCCTCAGGAAGCATTGTCTCGATGGTAAGAAAAGAGTAGGGGGTCATTATCGGTCCTAGTAGCACGGCTTCATACGCAAAACATGGACGACGTCGACTTGTTGTTGGCGTCGCTTGAATATCGATAATCCATCTGGAACAACCTCATACGTTACGTCGGTTAAAAGTCTGAGCACTACATAGGGCCCGAAGTATCGCCGTAATAGTTTTTCGGAGAGCCCACGGCAGCGAATAGGCGTCCAAACCCACACCTTGTCGCTAGGTTCGTGCAACATGTGTCGGTGGCAAAGATTGTAGCGTCGTGCATCATAATCCTGCTGAGTTCTGATGCGCACACGCGCTAGTTGGTGAGCTTCCTCTGCGCGCTGTGCAAATTCCTCGGCGTCCTGATCGGCATCGTCGCCGTAGGCATTCGGGAGCAACATGTCATCCAGCATAGTTGTCACCGGTCGCCCATGAAGAAGGCTGAAAGCCGTCATGCGAGTGGTGTCTTGGTGTGCCGTATTGCAGGCGAACGTGAGGTACGGAAGCATTTCGTCCCAATTCTTGTGGTCTACGTCGACTTACATAAAGAGCATGTCTGCGATGGCCTTGTTGAGGCGTTCCGTCAATCCATTGGTTTGAGAGTGATAGACCGCCGTTTTACGATGACTGGTACCGCTGAGGCGGAGAACGGTTTCCAAAAGCTCGGCCGTAAATGCAGTCCCTAGGTCAGTTATAATGAGTACCAGAGCGCCATGCCTGAGGGAAATGTTCTCCACAAAGAACCGAGATGCTTCGCCGGCGGTGCCCTTAGGAAGAGCCTTTGTCTCCGCGTGGCCAGTTAGATAGTCCGTGGCTGCAGTTATCCTTATATTATTGGCAGTAGACATCGGAAATGGTGCGAGGAGGTCCATGCCAATTTTCTTGAAAGGTGTCTGGCACTTTAAGAGGGCGTAGTAGGCCGGCTGGTTATTTAGGGGGTGCTTTAGTACGTTAGCAGTCTACGCACGTCCGTACATCGTGCTTCACTGCAGCTAGATGTTTCGGCCAGTAGTATCCGCGTTGCACTCTAGCCAACGTGCGCGTGTATCCTAAGTGGCCAGCGGTTGGCTCGTCGTGGCAGGCTTGCAAGACTTCCGTGCGGAGAGCTGCCGGAACGACGACGAGATGACTGCTCCCCTCAGGACGGAAGTTATTCTTGTAAATTACATCGTTGCGAACAAAAAATGAAGAGATGCTGCATGCGAAAATCTTAAGCACAGCCGTAGTTCGTTTCTCCCTGAAATCAATAAGAGGGCGCCATTCCTGGTCCTCTCTCTGCTGTTGGGAAAGAGTTTTGTCATCGATCACTCCTAAAAAAGCAGTGTCTTCATCGGTCATGGTGGAGGGTTCGATCGGTGCTCGCGAAAGGCAGCCAGCCGCCGCATGCTTCTTTCGGGATTTATAAATAACCGTCGTATCGAACTCTTGTAACCGAAGACTCCAACGCGCCAGTCTCCCTGAAGGGTCCTTCAAGTTCGTCAGCCGACAGAGAGAGTGATGGTCGCTAATGACTTGAAAGGGCCGAAACAAAACGATATTATTGAAAAAGATGCATAGGTAAGGTGTACATAAATTGATTATTACAGAAGGTGGTCCCAAAGTGTAAACTGTCAGGGGGACTTCACGTATTTAATTGCATATTTGAAGTAAGATAAACATATGGGAGATAGTAATTACGTAGCGGAAAACAGGTGCAATATAAACTAAGATCTGACCTAACAGCTTAGGCATGCTAAATTTTAAAAAAATTTAAAAAACACATTTTGCAAACACAAAAAGAGAACAAGGAACAAGCACTACGGCAATAGAAGTCGTACACAATGCTAACAGGTTTCATTGGCGTGGCAACTGGTTCAAGTTTTCAAGTTTTTTATGGAATTGTGCTTCGGTGCGGAATGATTTGATGATTGCGGGTAGCGAGTTCTAGGCAGTGATTGCTGAAAATAAATCGGACTGTTTGCCATAACTAGTTTCGACTTTCGGAAGCAAAAGATTATGCTGTTCAGCGAATCTAGTATTATGAACGTAACACAAACAGGAAGCTGTAAAGATAGGGAGAGTAGTGCTATTGTGACGGGCGCGATAGTATAATAAACCTAGTTTCAGTTGAAGTGAACAAAAGAGAGGTAAGATATTGAGCCGGCGGTAAAAGGGAGCACTGGATGCGGTGTATCAGCTGGATATCATTGTTCTACCAGATTGGCTTTGAAGATGACACAAAGAAGAAAGATGGGTATAGTACGTGTTACCCCACGATGATATACAGTAATTGAGGTGGCTATAAATGAATGCATAATAAAGTGAGCGAAGAATATGCTGTTGTAAATAATAACGCATTCTAATTAGTATACGTATACCAAGCGCAACTTTATGCTAATAGATATAGTGTGAAGGTTAAATTTTAAATGTGAATCAAGCGTCACAGCAAGAAATGTTACAGAACTTGATGGGAGAATAATATGATTATTTAGGTATACATCTGAAACGCTGACAAGTCGTTTGTGTTCTGAGTGAAATATCATTAGCTTTATTTTAATTGGGTTTATTTGTAAAAGATTGCTGTGGCACCAGTCCATTATATTTATAAGGTCGGCATTAATTTTTGATGTTAGGTCACTTAAGTGATCGCTAGAAGAAAATATGGTAGTGTCATCTGCATACAGAATGCAGTCAGTGTTATTGAGGCATTTTTGCAGATCATTAATGTAAATTAAGAACAGAAGAAGGCCTAAAACAGATCCTTGCGGAATTCCTTGGTTAATTGTAATTAGTTGGGATAAAGTGTTCGATAATTGTACAAACCGAGTTCTGTTAGCGAGGTAATTACGTAGTAAACTCAGAGTAGGCCCACAAATTCCCATTTCTTCTAGTTTTAAAAGGAGTATGGGATGATTGATTGTTGGAAATGTCTTCATAAAATCAATGAATACAGCTGTCGCCCAAAGTCCGTTATCAATGAAGTGTTTAATTCTGTCAGTAAATTGTATCAGTGCGAGCTCAGTGGAATAGTTAGGGCGAAAACCAAATTGATGAGGTATCAGAAGGCTGAATTTTAGAAGGTAGTTGATTAGACAGTTAAAAACGAGCTTTTTGATTACTTTACGGAAAAATAGACGAATGGCTACTGGACGATAATTAGCCAAACTGTATTTATCGCCTCGCTTATGTATAGGAATAACTTTGCTGTTTTTAAGTTGATCTGGAAAGTCAACAGATTTCAACATCTTATTGATAACATTACTGAAAACGGGCGACAGTTCGTGTTCAACAAGTTTAATTTTGGATGAAAGGATAGAATCTAAGCCACACCCGGTATTTTCAAGCTGGTTATTACGTTTATAACTTCATCTGGGTGTGTTTGACGCAAATAAAAAGAGTAAGGACAACGAGTAGGTCGCGAGATTTCCGCGGTAGGCGTTTTGTGAAGCTGTGAAAAAAATGAGTTAAACGCATTTGGTATGTCCGTAGGTTTACGCTTCGCGTACGATCAATAATTTCTGTAATATTGCAGTTTTGGTTCAAAAGATTTAAAAACTCCTTAATCAATTGCCAGTTCTTATGAGTGTTGTATCCATTTTTAAGTATTTCATTTTCGTAGTAAATATTTTTATGATGCCTAATTAGAGAAGAAAGCGTTTATGAATAGATTTTAAATCTGTGTTTTAAAGCGAGGTTGACGGTTAGCGCTTTCACTTTGTTGTGAGGGTTACTTTTTTTTCTAATAGAGCGTAGTATTCGGTTAGTCATCCATGGAGTTCGCGGTGCAGAATACAATTTTACCACTGACGTTACTGTTGTGCATGCGTCAACTGCATCGCTTAATTTCTTCAAAAAATATTATACGAAGCGTGAGCGCAGTTTTCTTGCAACACATCTGTCCAGTCAACATTGGCTATCAAATCAATAAATCTGTTTTGTCGAAGGAGTACCTATTTGGTTTTTTCGGTGCGCTTTCATTTGAGCTGTCTATAAGCAAGAATACCGGGTAGTGATCAGTTATATTGAATCTAATGACTCCGGAAGATTTAGGTAAAAGGACGTTAGACAACATATGGTCAATGAGCGTACCATGTGAATCAGATGCACAACGAGTTGGTACGTCTAATAATGATTCAATGCCATGACCGAGAAGAATGTTCATATATTCAGAGCAAGCATTATCAGCGCTATCAATAATGTTTATGTTCATATCCCCTACAATAATTATTTCTTTGTTTTCTTTGTGTAAAGAAGTTAGAATGCTGTTCAGTTCTCTGCAAAAGTCAGTGTAAGATGAGGACGGCGAACGATAAATGGAAGCAATGATAGTGTTCTTGGAACGGAAAAGAAAACTTCAGTCTAATTCAATCCAAACTAACTCGCACTTATCTGAGCTAAAATTGATGTCAGAGCGACGTTTTTACGAGATGGCGTTTGATATGATCTTTGTCGAACCACCATGACGGTCTCATGAAAGTTGGTAGTATTAAGCTTGATAATTTGGTACCGAAATTATTTTGTCATTTGAAGCTGACAATCATGTTTCCGATAAACAAATAAGAGAGAAGGTATGGTTGGTGAGGGTTAGAAAGTTTATCATATCGTCATAGTGCTTCGGCAGGCTGCTAGTGTTGAAATAGATGATAGATTTCTGCCATGATACTGAGTTTGCAAGAAAGGACTTTAACTGGTCAAGATCGTAATACATTGGAATGAGGAGTTGGACCCGCGTGCAGTGAAGATTAGATTATATGAACATAGCGAGGTCATCGACTCCGGAGATTCGGTACACGCGGCTGTCATCGGTTCGGCGAGCCTTGATACGGCAGTTATCAACCCAAAGAAATTTCCAGCCTTTTTCCTTTTTTAGAGCCAGTGCTTTTGCAAACAGGCGCTTGTTTTCCGGAGTCAGGTGGTTATAAACGTAAACGGACTTGTCAAGAATGGGTGCTGTGAAACCTATGGAACTTGTTGTAATGCGTGCTTTTTTTTGCATTCTTAACAAACTCAGTTTTCTTTTGCGGGAGTAAAAGCGAACGAAAATGTTCTCATCTTCCTTTGCTATAACACGGTGGGCAACATCAATATCTTCAGTGGTGAGTGGGCACTCAATTTTTTTTTCCAATTTCCTCAATGATGGCGACACAGTTCTCGCCCTGAGCGGTAGGGACCCCTTTGACTTCTACATTGTTGATTCGGGAGTATTGCTCCAATTCGGGCACATTTTGAGCTAGTTGCTCGGTTCTTTCTTCGAATTCAGTCTTTGTTCTCTTTTACGAGGTGGGCTTGCTCGTCCTTCATCTTTTCATACAATTCATTAAAAAGCTTAAGGCTGCTGCGCAGCTCGCCTACTTTCTTTCGCAACGCGTCGACATCCTTCGAAAGCTCAACATTTGTAGGCATCATAAAACAGCAAGTGGCCGCAGTGATGCGGCAAAGAAAATACTTTATAAATAGTTCCACACGAACCTGCGTAGGCGTAGTCCAGTATAAGACGCTGTTTCACAGCCGCAACCGCTGCTGCCAAATGGCTGTCAGAACGATGGGGCGCTGCTTTTGTAGAGGGGTCGAAAGGGAGAGGGACGGGAGGGATGCTGTTGTGGGGGCGCTGGTGGGCAGTCAGGTGCTGCTGGGTAATCAGGTGATGGCTAACGCTGTGTCATGAGCGGTTGCTGCACGAGCACTGCTGCAACATCAGGAGGTGTGGATCCGACCGGCGTAGGCGTAGTCCAGTATAAGACGCGGTTTCGCCGCCGAAACCGCTGCTGCCAAATGGCTGTCAGTACGATGGGGCGCTGCTTTTGTAGACGAGTCCAGAGGGGGAGGGACGGGAGGGATGCTGTTGTGGGGGCGCTGGTGGGCAGTCAGGTGCTGCTGGGTAATCAGGTGATGGCTAACGCTGTGTCATGAGCGGTCGCTGCACGAGCGCTGCTGCAGAGTCAGGAGTTGTGGATCTGACCTGCGTAGGCGTAGTCCAGTATAAGTCGCTGTTTCACCGCCGCAACCGATGCTTCCAAATAACCGCTGCGTAAAAGTAAGGGCGGAATTTCATAACCGCCCATACCACTGCAAGGCATTCTTTTTCTGCTGCCGAGTAGTCGCTTCTGCTTTAGACAGAGTCCTGCTGGCATAAGCAATCACTTTTTCTACACTACCCTGGCGCTGCACCACGACAGCACCTAGACCCACATTGCTCGCATCGGCATGAAGCAGGGTAGGGGAGTCGTCATCATTGTGCACCAGGACAGGTGGTGTCTCTAGGCGTCTCCGGAGTTCATTCAAACTTGGTGCTCTTCTTCACCCCTGCGAAAGATACCTTTGTCACGTGTCAGTGAAGTTGAGTTGAGTTGAGGTGTTGATTGCTACAGGTGGGGTTAGCCTTGCTCATTCCGCCGGCAATTGCTAAACCGCAGCGTCCCTTATATGTTATAGGAAGAATGCCAAAACTAATTGAGATTACGTAAAGCAGACGAGAGACCGACGTTTCATCACTCGTCACCCCAACAAGAATTCTTACGCTAGCATCAATAACAACGAAGATACAGACGATTAAAATTCCGCTCTCCTCTTCCCTCTCAACTCGCACACGTGGGTCACCAGACAAAAATAAATAAAATAGCTCTGGGACTGGACCCCGCCCATGAATACGTCATCCGCTAACGTTCTCTTTGCAACTTCCGGTTGTCGCACCCTGCGCCCCAGCAGCAGCGTCGAGGGCGTGATTGCGGCGGACGTCTGGTTTCTTTGCTTGTTGTCTGTTGTAGTTAGTAGTAATGTGTTGTAGCGGCGGGTGCCGCCCAAGTGCACGAACTGCTAGCAACCAAAACCATCCCGGTTTATTGCCACATACAGTCATATATATACACATAGCGACACTGGTGCCTCTGGCGGCAGGTGATCCCCAAACCGAAACCGAAACCACATATACAACATATACCCTTCCTTATAAAAAAAGACAGCTACATGGGTTAGTGATTTAGTAGTGGTAGTACTTTAGTGCTCTTTTACAGAATTATATTTACAGTAACAACAATGTGCTTGTCTTATGCACTTAATACAAAAATATAAAACAAAAAGAGGAAAACAAGATACAACTCCATTTATGTCCATATTTCACAACGTCAGCAAACTCAACACTCGTGCAGATTGTGACACGTTCATGTTCACTGCAAAACGTGTCTTTCTGTACTTAGTGTCCATAGCGGTCTGGAGGTCGTCTATTCCTTGATGGCTGTACCCTACGCTGAGGTCCCGATGCTTCTGAGAAACCACTGGCGGCAGGCGAAGTCTCTTCCGGCTCACAGCCGGTCACTGGTGACATAGGCGGCTGCTTCGCAGCAGCCACAGCTGAAGTTCCGGTTGGCGCTTCTTAAACGGGTCTCTCCAAGGTAGGCGGTGAGCTGCTTTCCCTAGCGGTGTCATTTGTCTCTTCCGGCTCACAGCCGGTCACTGGTGACAGGCGGCTGCTTCGCAGCAGCCACAGCTGAAGTTCCGGTTGGCGCTTCAGAAACGGGTCTCTCCAAGGTAGGCGGCGAGCTGCTTTCTCTAGCGGTGTAATTTGTATCACTCCTTTCCCCCCACCCACAGATAGATGCAGAAGCTCGTGGCATCCTTGACAACTTTGAAGCGTTCCACGTTTTTCCATCATCAAGTTGGAAGGACGATTGCCCCTGCTTTCTATCACTTTTCTTGGGCGGCTAAAAGCCAGGTCACCTTTAAAAGCAGTTTTTCTGCGTACTCGTACAAGGTCACCAACATTCACTTTGGTTTCCCTTGCGGCCCTGCGAGCGTCTGTGTATAGTTTACTGGATTGTTGCTTTTGCTTCACCCGCTCGCGTAGGCGGTGGAGCTCTGAAGTAGGGTCGGTTGCAAATATTGCTGACGGATACCCAACGACATCGAGCCGAGTCCTTGGTAGACGTCCATGCAGGAGAAGTGCTGGAGCAACTGCAGTTGTGGCATGCGGCGTACAACGGTAAATGCCCAAGTATTCTGTTACCGTTTGGCGTCAGGGACGCTGCTCGAGTGTAGCCACTTGAACAAAGCTTTTAAAAACTCTGTTGAGCCGTTCTACCTGTCCGTTTGCTTGCGGGTAGTATACGGAAAAATGCCGCAAGCGGATGCCGCGATCCTGCAGAAAAGCTTGGGATTCTCGAGATGAAAACTGTGGCCCGTTATCGCAAACAATTTCCTCTGGGTAACCTTCACGTGCGAACACTGACACCAAGAAGCCTGTTACTGTGCGTGTTGTGGCTTGGTTGCAAAAGTATACTTCAGGCCACTTAGAAAAGTAGTCGACCAGCGTGATCGCATATCAACAATCGTGTGGTGCTCTCTCAAATGGGCCAACAATGTCCATGCCAAGCTTTAGCTACGGTTCCTTTGGTAAGGGGACCGGGTTCAATGGTGCAGCCATAACCTTCGTGCTCTTGTCCGCTGCCTGGCATATACTACACGTTTGAATAGCTAACTCGACTTGCCTTCCATGGCTGGCCACTAAAGATTTTCTCGCAGACGTGCATTCGTTCGTACAATTCCAGGGTGAGCCTCATGAGCAGCGGTAATTATCCGCGCTGTAAGTGATGCGGGAACCACAAGGCGTTCGCCATGCAAAATCAAATTGTCCACCACTGAGAGTTCATCGCGAAGTTTGAGGAAAGGTTGAAGCTCACCCGGCAGAGATTTTTGCGCAGGCCAGGACGATTCAATGTAGGCCTTGATTCGTTGCAGTGTGCTGTCTTCCGACTGGGCCTGTTCAAACTCTTCCCTGGTAATGCAAGAAGATATAAGGGCAACTGATACAGTTTCATCTGGTAAAGTCTCTTCTTCCTGAGGAGGTGACGCAGGGAGGCGAGAGAGCGCGTCTGCTACTCGATTTTGCGAACCCTTCCGGTACTTTACTGTATAGTTGTACTGCAGTAGGCGCTCCGCCCACCGTGCTATCCGCAAAGGACGCCTTCCTGGCAATGCGACAGCAATGCGACCAAGGCTTGATGGTCAGTAAGCAACGTGAAATGGCGTCCCCACAAGTAAACATGCCACTTCTCGCACGCCCAAACACACGCAAGCGCTTCGCGTTCTCCTACTGAATATCTCCTCTCTGCAGATGAAAGCGCTCGAGAAGCAAAGGCGACCGTGTGTAGTTTCTCTCACTCCACCTGTTGGAGAACCGCTCCAAGCCCACAGTCTGAAGCGTCAGTGGAAACAACAACTGGAAAAGATGCATCGAACATCCGCAGGACTAAGTTGGACGCAAGTGCCTCTTTGGTCTTTCGAAAACTGGAGTCTACCTCGCCAGACCAAACAAATGGTTGCCCCTTTCAAAGCAGAACGCGCATCGGTTCAACCATGTCGGCAAAGTTGGGAACGAACCTAGAGTAGTATTCGACCAGTCCCAGGAACGATCGACGGCTGGCTGTATTGGTGGGTGCCAGTGTACCCTTGATGGAAGCAACCTCTTCCTCCAGCGGAACAATACCACTTGCTGTGATCCTGTGACCCAAAAATGAAAGTTCCTGCGTATCGAAGATACATTTGCAGTTCAGTTTGAGTCCTGCCTCTTTAATGCGTTGAAGTACTGCTGCAAGGTTATCTATGTGCTCCTGCCGGCCCCGCCCGAAGACTATAATGTCATCTATATAGAAGAGCACGCCCTCACATCCTTGCAGGACTTTGGACATCATAATCTGAAATGCAGAAGGCGCGGAAGCCAGTCCGAAGCACACTCGTTTAAAACGAAAGAGGCCTTCGTGAGTTATAAATGCGGTCAAATCGCGACTCGCAGGGTGAAGCATGACCTGGTGGTAAGCTGATGGGCGGTCAAGCTTAGAAAAATTTGTAGCCCCCACTAAACTATGCAATAGCTCTTCTGTATGAGGAAGGGGAAAGCTGTCTATTACGACAGCTTTGTTTGCTTGTCGAAGGTCTACACAGAGGCGAATACCTCCCTCTTTCTTCTTAACGACCACAATGGGTGACACCCATTCAGATGCCTCCACCCTCTCTATCACGTCCAGATTTTCCAACCGATGGAGCTCTTCCGAGACCAATGGTCGTAGCGAGAGCGGAAGGCGCCGAAGTTTGGATTGCACTGGCTGCACCGTGGATCGCGTTTTGACGTGATGCACAAAACTTTTCGCGAGGCCAAGGCCTGGATCGAAAAGAGATCCAAACTCGCCAACTAATTCCTTTGGGAGGTTAATATCCTGCACGGCTTTCGTCGGGTCAGGGCGCTGTTCCCTTCGAGAATTAGAAGTTAGCGTCGTTTCAAGGCATTGCAGAGATGACCCATCAATCTGTAGACCGAGGCCCTTGATGGCATCGATACCCAAGAGTGAGGTGCCTTGTTCTACGACTTAGAAAAGAAGGCTTGTTGTGCTAGCTTTGTACGTAACGTCACCGAAGAAACAGCAACGAACCGGAATTGGCTGTTTTGAATAGTCCATTAACCGATCAGTCGGGGCCAAAAGTACTTGGCCTTCAAAATACGGCTTAAAAAGATCGTGTGGAACAATGGAAACTGACGACCCAGAATCTACAAGGAAAGTTATGTCCGCACGGTCAATCGAAACTGTGACGTAAACAGCGGAGCGAGCGGCCGTCGTCACAGCCAGAATGCTCAAAACTTCCTCGCTAGGGGAGTCTTGGCTGTCTACCTCACGCACCGGAGCGGAGCCTCGTTTCTGGTAAACAGAGCGGAAGTGACCCATCACACCACAATGGTGACAACGCTTGCTTTTGGCTGGACAGCGAACTGATGCTGCATTGTGCTGGGATGAACCGCAGCGGTAACAATGAGACTGGCGGTTGTGCGACCACTTCGAGCTCTCGTCGGATTTTGTTGTACGCGTAGGCGTATTTCCACGAGTATTTATGCGTCCAACATCTACAGAACGAAATTCTTGCAGATCATTGTACGCCTGCTCAATCTGCCTTGCCTGTAGTACTGCTCTAGCGAACGGGAGAGACGATCCTTCAAGCAGATGACGCACGCACAAGCTCCGAGACGAAATACAAGCAACGAACTGGTCACGCAGCGAATCTTCTTCGACAGGAAAAGAGCATTTAGCAGAAAGCTGCCGCAATGCAGTGATGTACTCATTCACTGATTCACCAGCTTGCTGAACTCGCCTACTGAAACGATGCCGTTAGGCAACAACATAGCTTGTTGCCTAAAAATGAGCATGCAGAGCGGCGACTGCGATATCGTACGACATTTCAGGCCTTGTGTCGCCTGTGCCCTTGCTATCTTCCGACGTTTTCTCAGTAGCAGTTTGCTCACCGAGCTTGACGTTGTCCAACGATAGAAGTGGTAATGTGTAAAATATGCGCTGACCTTCTACGCCGAGGCTGTGAAGAAGTAGTGCTTTGCAACAATCCGGCGTGCAGTCAGAGGCCCCCCGAAGCAAGCACGTAGTTCTCGAAGATGCGGAACCATTGCGGCCACGCAACAGCAGGTCGACCAGGCACAGGCAGGAACGGGGGCCGCGGCGCGAATCCAGAAATGCTCATGGCGCCGGAAAGCAAGCGGCGAAAGTCACGCCCCCCGAAATGATCCCGTCCTCGTCGCCAATGTTGTAGCGGCGGGTGCCGCCCTAGTGCACGAACTGCTAGCAACCAAAACCATCCCGGTTTATTGCCACATACAGTCATATATATACACATAGCGACACTGGTGCCTCTGGCGGCAGATGATCCCAAAACCGAAACCGAAACCACATATACAACATAAGGGACCCGGACCTCGAGGCGCGACTGCTCTCTCTTACGGCCGCGATGGGCATCGAGCCCTATGCGTTCACGCCATACCGGCTGAACGCCAGCGACGACAGTAGCGACTCGGCGAGCTCACCGGATTCGCCCGAGAGCGGCGGAGACGACGACTTCCCTTGGTGAGTAACGTATGCGTGATTGCATTTGCATAGTCAGTCATAAGCTTCTATTGCATGCGCCAAGGCAAATAAGAGATATTCGCAGCTGTCTTTCACGAAGACCCGTTTCATGTCCGCATAACGAAAACGGTGCACTACAGGATAGGTCGGACGCACATCGACTGTTCGTCATGTTGTTTGGTTTATTTTTATAGGGGTTTAACATCCCAAAGCGACTCGGCTATGAGAGACGCCGTAGTGAAGGGCGGGAATTTCGACCACCTGGGGTTCTTTAACGTGCTGTTCGTCATGTTGTGCTCGCGCAGGTGCAGTTGCAGCCGTTGCGAGGAAACGGGTACGCTTGAAGAACGACGGCGCTGCCATGGAGTGCCAGGGGCAATTAGCGTGCAGGAGGACGCCTGCATCACCCTGCACCCTGTGTTCGACAGCCTGTGCTGTACCACACAGGCGCTACGGGCTGTGTTCTTAGAATTCCTGAATGATATTGACGGCGAGGGGGACGAAGATTTGGATAGGTACGCAGTGATGAAGCGTCAGCACACAACCGTTGTTTTATGCCCTGTTGTAAAACTTGTTCTTTTCAGACATTACCGATACGTAGCCTATCGGCTCTTCACGCGCTGGATCTTGGGCACGCTGGGCGCAGGAAACAGTGTGGTACTGCCAGTCTGCGTCGTAGCTTCAATTAGGCGCCAATTCTCATCTGCCACTTACATAGGGTTTAGACACCCTCCTCTTGCGGTCAAGATGATTGTCGCTGCTCTGTATGCGGACATCTGAATTTTATCGCTGTGCCTGAATGTCAGTGCTATTTATTTTTAAGCTACCTCAGTATAGAAAATATACATTTTCTTCATCAGGATTCTAGACTGCCTTGTGCCATATCATGAATAAATATGCGAGGAACGGCATTCCATTGATATAATGTGCCAAACTATAATGCGCCATTCCCACGAAGGGTATTGTTTTCTTTGTGAGCAGGTGTCAGGGCTGACGCTCTGACATGTTTCGATTGCAATCGAGGAACAGCATCTTTTTCCTTCGTCTTCATAGAAATGCGGTCACGATTTGGTTCCACTTCCTGGTGTGCAGTGTCCAAATCCCTTAGCCACCACTGTGAGGGTTGCCTTCAAACTGATGTTATTTATTTAATGAGGAAACATGAGGCAAGCAAGATTTATCTTGCAGTTGCTTTAAGCTGTAAAATTGTTTGCAACTAATATGCAGCTTGGTATGGCTAGAGTTGTATGCATAAATAATCCCCAGGGGGGAGTAGAATGGTCCCTTCGAGGTGTTCTCAGTTTAGCTACATAACTCAATACCTCTAAGCTTTCAAAACTCTTCATATGAATCTCATCCACAAGTGGGAGTAGCTGGTTGTGTTGAGCTGTGTTCTCAGTGGCACATAGCTACACAACTATAGGCTTTCGCAGCACTTTATTTCAGCCAGTCATGGCTGCTGCCCACATGCATGTACACCCTCTTTCAAGCTCTCACACCTCAGTATTCCTGTTTTGTTTTGGCAAGCAATGGTCAGTGCCTTCGTGTCGTGTCACGGATCTCCCTCGATAACACTCGGACCGAAAGAATGGACTACGCGAAAGGTGTACCCACACGGACGCACATTTAATACAACCTACGGGACACAAACATTAGCACACAAACGAACACAAAACACAACGAATAAAAACACACGCGACCCGGAAGCACTGCTACCGGCGTCTACTATAAGCGTTCTACTGTTAGTGGTTGGCGTTCGCGCTCACTGTTGGTTTGGTGCAGATGCGGCGATGCATGGGTCCAGTAGCCGGCGTCGATGTGGAGTTTTACGTGCTCAGGCTGGCGTCGCTGGCGGTGTTGTTGGCTGCATTGCACAAGCTCCCTGTCCAAGCGCCCGTGGACGCGATTCCGGTGATTTTGGCGCTGGGGGCATCACCCGGATGAGTGGCAACAGTGCTGGAGACAGCCCTGGCTGTAGTAGGTGGTAGCGTCCTTTATTGGCTCCTCGGAATGGGCTCAGCAATGGCAGGAAGTCCATGGTCCAAAGCCGTAGAACTCGTGCCCACCGGAGCAGTAGCCGGCGTTTCTCTCTTCCTACCGAAGTATCCCTGACCCGCCGTAGCTTCCGTTTCTCTGTTCTGCCCCCCACCCCGCGCCTCGCTCTCCCTTCTGCTTTTATAGCCTAGGCGTTAGTCCACGTAATCCTTGTCGTCATCCTCTTCGTCACTTCTCCACCAATCCACTCTTTCAAACTCACCGAACACTACTCCTCCTTCTTTATTCTTCGGTTGATCCACGTCATCCTTATCACCATCCTCATCATCATCTTCAAACCACTTTCGTTCACCCTTTTATTTCAGACTCTCTATTATATGTGACAAGGGCCCCCTTTCTCAAGAGTTTTTAAATGACAAAACTGCTCACATCATCCTCATCTTCAAGCCATTCAGCAAACGGACTATCGTCTCTGGCGATTCTGGACCCAGCACATGACACACCACAGATGTCCAGCACACACCAAAAGCACTAACACAGCACACCAAACTGAATTTTCGGAACATAACACTCCACTGATGTCCGTACGGTGTCCTTAATAAACATGATGATGTTCACAACACACTTCCTTTTATAATCACATAACAACAACAACAGAAACAACAACAAGATAAGTTCCAGAGAAATCTAGCACAGCAACAACCACCAAATATACAGAGATAGCTAGAGCCGTTTAGTTAGCTTTACTCATGAAGTCTTGTCCTTGTCTGTGATCTTCTGTCTTCATTCAGATTGGGCCAACTCTACCCTTTGGAACTATGCCCTGGCACACGTCACACGAGCGAACAAAGCTTTTAACGTCAATCTGGATACCTGGCCAAAAGAATTCCTCGGTGATCCCAATGTTTTTTGAACACCCTGGTGTCCGGCCATAATGGCGTCAGGTATATAAGCGTAACAATGCCTCTCTCATATCTTTCGGTAACACCAGCTGTTGGTCCCGCCTTCCTGAGCTAAATATGCATTCTCTGTGCAGACGACCGTTTACGAATTGATATTCTTATGACGTACAACTCCTCTTTCATTTCATTTTTTCCGACTCTTTCGAAACAGGCTTTCAAGCTCGGGTCTTCTCAGTCTAATTGCAATTTCGCCCGGTGTTACGCTCAGACACATCGTAACGGGAGTAGAGCGGACGCTGCGTTGCTCGGAATGTCGCTTGAGCTCTTGACTCCACTGCCGTGGAGAAATTGTCTCCCCATCACCCGCCTGAGCTGTCATGGGCCTTTCCTCCATTGGGTGTTCTTCAACTTCGAGCAGCCTCCACTAGGGATCGGGGCCTTCGACACTTCTTGCACCCATAATGTTTCCCAAGATGAGATCGCTGATGGTGGGTCTACGTATTTTGCCACTACCTGTCCAGTATATTATACCGTGGAAACTAGAATCCTGGCTTCTGGAAGGTACCTGACAGTGCTATCTGCAAGTGACGACCGACGCTTCTCCTGTAAGATCGTAGTCCTTCACCAGGCTTCTCCGAACCAAAACTGTGTTGGCGGCGCTGTCTCTAATACCAATTTAGGACGGTCCCCTATTTGCCCAACCACCGCCGGCATTGCTGATTTCGACTTGGGTGTTCCCCTCACCGTTTCATTTTCCAGCGGCGTTTGGTCTCATTTTAGCTGTGCAACTTCAGGTGGTGTGACAACTTCTGCCCGAAAGTCGACAACGCATGCAGCTCGGTCCTGCGTTCTATATCGGCACTCATCCACAGTCTGTCCTCTTCTCTCACAACGTTGACGCACAACCTTTGTCTTTTGGGCAACGCTACTAGTCCGACAGTTAACTGCACAGTGCCCCGTCTTGCCAAGAGGGCACACCATACTGGCGCCTTAGATGCACCGCCATATGCTTTTGGTTTTGTGGAACCTGTCTCTATTACCTTTCGTATTTCCTCCTTTGCCTTACTCATATTTCTCAGCCCTTGAGCCTTGCGGAATTGACTGGTGTTCAGTGTCGGCAAACGCTGCCAATGAACACAACATGCTTTCTTTCAGAAATAGCACTAGCTTTGTACTGCAGCATGCTAAAAACTACTCTGTCACCAGCTTGTCACGCACCCTTTCAAACCGCTTTAGTGTTTGACATATCAAGGCGCCTGTCAAAATAGTTGATCAGCCTGCCGGACAACTACTTAGCGATTTCAAAATCCTCAGGACTCGCGGTGCGAAATCTTTTGCGAAAACCCTCTGCCGTAAGCCTAAATCTTTGGATGAGTGCCTTCTTGACTTTCTCGTAGTCAATGGGATCAGCAGCAGACATCCTCCCAAACACCTTCAGCGCCTCCCCGACTAAACATATGATCAATTCTGTGGTCCATTCACTGCGCTCACAGCCTTGTCCCAAAGTTATACGCTCGAATCGTTTCAGATATGCATCCAAATTATCTTTTTTTCCATTAAAAGGAGCCAACAGCTTTCTTGGACAAACTCTGGCTGGTCTAGGAGATTCTGTACCCGCTAGGGAACGGTGATCATTGACAGTGATCTCCTGATATCCTCCCGCACTCAGTTACTGGAGCGGTTGAAACGACAACGATGTTATATAATAAGATGTTCCTTTGCTGGCCTTTCATAGCCACTGAACATGAAATAAGTCTGCAGGGTCTGGTATTCGTTGAAGCTTTCTCTGTATGAATGTTCCTTGCAGCGGGCTACAGAGCTTTGCAGCAAGGCATAGATGTAGTCTGCAAGGAGATATAGTGCATTTCAGCATAGTTATGCAGGCTTATAATTTGTTTTTATTTTCTTAACAAAATAATAGGGCTCTCAGTTTCTGGTGCATAACAAGAACGAACACAGCGCTGTTCTCATCCTTTCTGACCTTCCCTCTGTATTCTTCTTTGGCCTAGAGCCGTGCACTAGTGTCTACGAACATGTCCCAGCTGCAATACCGACTAGCCCAACAATTAACTCTTCTGAAGCAATCCTTGCTGTTTCACATCGCAATCACATGGACAACATTTGAACACTTGAGTATCCTAACTTGTTTTCGCCCTTGCCCTCTAGTTAAAGTTAGTGTACTGCCTGCTTTTATTCAACAGCCTAGAAATTAAGGATATCATTTCTGGAGCAGACACAGCCACCTTCAGGCAATCAAATTCTTCATTAGCATGGCACTGTTTTCTGCACTGCATTTTCAGAGTGGACATTCAGTTTCCTACTTGTATAGTGACCACTTACCATACGTGAGATTCTCTTTCAAGGGGGAGGTTGGGAAGAGCCCTTTCCTTGCTTTGGAAGACTTCTCCTTCCATTGCTTCTCTCCTTCTTTTGTTTCAGCTTTTTCTCTGTCGGTGTTCTCATTGAAGTGTAGGACAGTGAGCTGGGTCCTAAAATGTATCAAGAAAATTATATGCTTAGAAACCACCTTTCAGAGCTATATGTACCTTTCCTGCATCATATACGGTGAGAAAGCATTGGCCTTAGGAGCGAATCAGAGCAGCACGCTGTTGAAGGACTCCAGTGAGAACGTCTGCACCTCTGAAGAGAGCAGGTGAAGGGCGCGTAGAATCGAAGCAGACTCTATGACTGCTTTGAGGATCGTGAATGCTTCTGAGGCTATAAAAATGAATATAGATAAATATATAACTTGGCATGCATTATTTTACTAAAGTATAGATCCTGCATATCTAGCTGCAAGTACTACCATATGCATGCTATTTACTGGTATCAGCTGTTCATGCTGGCAACAATACAGAGACAAACTTGAAGTGATCCTTGATCACACAAGATTGGCGCATTAATTGCAAAAATAAGTACGCCAAATTTTCAGGAAATAAAGCCGCAAAAATCCAAACCCTAGTCATGCTGCAGTGCGCAACACATGTGATTTCTTTTTGTCATAGAGTGAGGCCCGCAGTCAGATGTCACCTTTTTATATGCGTTATTTGTTTCATCGCAAGCTTAACACCAGAAGCATAAAAATAAAAGAATTCAATGTTCAGGACGAAGCTTTTTCAATCACTTACTTGGCTTCAACAGTGCCTGTCCCCCATGGGGCCGTGCATACACTTGCAGTAGGGTCCGTCATGGCCCTCGTGGATGTTGCAGATGTGGTTGAGGAGACTTCTCCCCATGCTGACCACTAGGACCCCGTTGCCTTCACCGGCGCCAGCTACCCAGTAAAAATGGGTGACAGTACACTGCGACCACTCTGCAATGATGGGGTGCTTCTTGCTAAAAGCTCACAGCTTCTTCTTGAGGCCTAGAAAGCATGGAATTATCACAATTATAAAAATGTCTTGACGTCTCCACCCAAGATATAGCGCACTACAACTAACATTTGGCAACATACCAAGCATAAAAAAAGTGTGCCATATGTGGTCCGCTAACTCTACAGTACCTACTCACGCCAGGGTGCCGGTCTGGAAAAGTAACATCACGTTCACTCTATGAACTTTGTGCTGATCAATAAGCCTTGGTCTGCGTTCACACAAACGACAGCCTTTAGTTTCAGCACTTGAGAATTCTCATTTCAGTTTAGTATTTTCCCATGCCAGCAAACAAAAAGGCAGTGGCAAAAGATAAATCAGTTCTATTTTTTGCAGTGCGTGTAGTTGGTGCTGCCATCTGTAATTTTAAAGTTCACACCATTCACAAAATTCAAACATGGGTAGCAAGTGGCACAAGGCACTAAGGAACAGTGCATTAACAAAGTGGATGTAGACATAACTCGGGACTCTCTAAAGTGTCAATAGCTTACTACAAGGTTAACATGTGAAGCTTAACGAATTTATTATCGCTGCAATGAATATTGCCATCTAGGCTCTCAATATTGGCGCCATCGCAGGCTTTTCAGATTTTTTTTCATGCTAAAAAGCAGCACCTGAAACAGTACCTGTGCTTAGGGATTTTAAGACGATGTCGTTCTCTTCAAGTGCATCCAAGCACTTGATGAGCTTCTGCTTTTCCAAAGACACACTGTTCGGGACTTCTGGTGACTGCATAAAGGGGTACGATAAGTTTGCTGTACTGGTTCATCTCAGTGCTTGATAGCTGAGATATCAAAAACCCACCTCCCCAAACTGCACTCGTGCAGTACAAATAATGCGCCCAAGTCGCGTGGCCAGCACACTCTAAGTCAAGTATTTGGCACTGTAGCCCGGTGAATCGCACCGCCCATCTCCTGCAAGGTCCACCACCACACAATTCAGTTCTGCCAACAGCAGGGCCTGCCGTTGCTCAAACAGCTGAATGCAAAATCAAACATTCTTTTGTCCTCGCATGTCAAGAGGTATTTCGTAACATGCATACATCATCAGTATCTGCATTTACTACATGCTTCATATTTCGATCCCACAGTTATAGCGGTGCAGTTGTATAAATGCCTGTTTGCCATTTGGCTGTGAAAAAGAGACAGGGATTTGGGGCAATATGCGTGTTCGTTATGTTCATTCACTGTCATGTTCTTTTGCTGGCACATTTTCTTAACAGATGAAGTTTCCGTTATGCATATACTACAACAGATCGCTGTTTGCAACATGCCAGTTTACAGACCGGGGTGCATGTGACATTGCTTAAATTTTAAAGCACCTTAGTGGGAAAAAAGCCAAACCTCACTGATAGCCGGCAGAAGGAATCCCCGCTGGTAATTGTAGAACGTGTGATGAGATATCGCTTGCCCATATCCGGCAAACAGGATGCCAGCAGCCGAGAGGAGGTTGCCAGCCGGTTTACCACCTACAAGTGGCTGGATTCTCCGCTTGAAGTCGTGGCCTTGAGGTTATGTACCCTCTACTATCAGTAGGTTGCCCCTAACTGTGAAGTCACAGCGGTACACTTGGCTGCACAAGTGACATCTGTCCATGAGTTCTCGCTGACAGCTCTCAAATACAATAAACTTCTTTTCAGTATGGACGGGTGCCTGGACATTCATTCCTTGGTTATTGCAAATAAAATACAGTAAATTTCATTTCACAGCGCATTCTTTTCGCTCATCTAGGCTTACTTATATACACACAACATGGTATGGAGTAATATCTTCTTTCTCGCAGTCATGCAGATTGAGAGTAGGTCATCTTGCTTAACAATGAATGGAACCAATACATAAAAATATGTCCTCGCTTATTTCAAAATGCTGATCAGAAAGACTCATCAAGAGTGCGAAAAAGGCTACCAGGCCTGTTGTGCTTCCGACAGCAACCTCATGTTATCTGTCTGAGTATTAACAAATGCTTCAGCTCATGCATATTTGCCATGAGAACACTCTCCATAATCCCTCAGTGTAACATGTTGCATTCAGCACCACATCAAATGTTTTGTTGGGGGTCTCAGTCTAGGTGCAGGCGCAATACTCGTGTTCAGTTAGGAATACAACATACAGTCAAATGCTGTGAGAACTAATAGCTAATGTGCTTTTGTAAAGAAAGTATCGTTCTTTAATGCCAACTACAAGCATACTCTGGACTACCTGAGCAGGTGATATTGTTTGTTTATTGATACTGTCAGCCCAAGAAGGGCTTTTCCAGGAGTGGAGAAAAAAATACAACAAAGAAAAGGCAGGTCCCGCTCCAAATCGACCACAAAAACACGACACTGCTAAGCAGAGGTAGTATATATAAAAAGTGGCACGCAGTGAGAAAGTCAGAAAAAAACGCTAGTATTAGACGCATCAGAAACTGAATTTACATAGACGCAGTCATGTCAGGGAAGATTAGAGCCTCTAACCTAGCTGTAAAAGCACTGACAGATGAAGATATTGCAACTGAATCTTGTAGTTCATTCCATTTTCTTATCGCCCTTGGAAAAAAGCTGTACTTGAAAGTATCATTGCGTGTAACCGGTGGCTGTATGTATAAATTGTGCCTGTGTCTGGAGCGTTGGTCAGGTGAAATTACACAAAATTCAGGTAAGTTAATCTTAACCTGGTTATGAATAATTATAAATAAAAATTTATTCGGTCAAACTTCGCCTTTAGTTCTAAGGGGGGAAGGTTGGTTTGCACACCTGAATAGTTCAGTAAGAGAGTGCCCGCGCTGTTATTTATTGTGGCACTTTTTGCATACCTGCTGATGGTGTCATTAAATGATGGCATGTATGTCGTGTCGTGCTCTGCCGGCTGTTTTTCCTCATCATAATCTTCCTGCCAGTCCCAGATAGATTCCTGAAGCTGTGCTGGCGCAGGCACCGAGGAAATTGATGACAGCGGTGTAAGTTCAATAGCTGAGGAAAAAGTCGGCAGTGATGTTGAGGCACCATGAGACCTGAAGCTGGTAGGCGCTAGTAAGAGTGCTTCAGTGTGCGTACTGCCTTGCTTGCAGACAAATTTCTCCGCTGGAGCCTCTTGGAGAGCACACGAATCAGTCTGGGTCCCGACCGAAAGCAGTACCTTCAGGCCCAGGGATACCTATGTAGCTACCATAGTGCAAAACAATTATTACTGCATACTATACTTATCAGCTATGCGAATAAAATACGTTGTTGCGTTAGCTGGTGCATTGCGAAAAGGAAGATAACACCAGCCAAAAGCAGACGCACACAGGAAACTAGGAAGATGCCAAGAAAGAGTGAAACCTCTTTCCTGTCATAATCCCCCTCTACTGTGTGCGAATTCTTTTGGCTGGTATTATTTTCCTAAAAGTTGTACAGACGTGTATAAAGTACCGGAATGCTTTAGCTCTACAAAGTGCTTGCTTTGTTGAATTTTTTTTACTTACCAACAGACTGGCGCGCCCTTGTTCTTTCGCTTGCAGGCAGGCTCTCCTTCCTGGTCTGTGTTGCCACTGAGTTTGGCAGTAGAACATGAGCAAGTGTTCGCTGGTTCCTAAAAGAACGCACCTGCAAAAAAATATTTAGCCTTGTGAAGAAAGCACGGGTACAATGAAGCGGATATCATTCACCTCCAGGAGGTCGCAAAAACATTCGATTCAAAATATTTTAGCAGGAACTGTGAATTCTTTTTCAACACTGCCAAGACAGAGAAGTTCTGCTGCCGAAACATTGGCTGATCTTATTAGGGCTTCCCGCACAACCTCCTCTTCGTTTTGTGTTTTCATGAATTCCATCTTTCAGCCCCTTCACTACTTCTGATAGAGGTGTCTGTGTTAAAGTAAACAATAGTTAGAAAAAACAAATTATAGGTCATAAAGCTTGCGTTTGCCACTGCCACAAGAAACATTTTGCTTGCAAGTTTATGTAACTTACGCAATACAAATTCTCAGCAGGCTTGCGTGAGGTGGAGCTAGAGTTGTGGACTGACTGCGTGACACGGCTGTGTTGGATGCTGCCGAGCTGGAAAAAAAATCATGATTATTCAAACCACCAGTAATTTCTAGACGATTCTTTCCCTTCCTTCGGAGGGGATCGGGAGTGTCTCCAAACATGATGAATTCGGCGGTGTTTGAAGGAGACGATTGATGAATGCAGAAGATGGAACAAGAAAATATATTTACATAAATGTACAAGTGCAAACCGAGTTACAGAAGCTGTCACACACACACAATCAAACTAACTAAAAAAAGGAATCCTCACACAGAGAACAAGACGTTCCACTGCACGAGGCCTCTAGCTAAATTAGACAAGACTGACTTCTAATGCATTTGCTTGCGTTTTTGCAGGTTTCGCAAAGTGCGAATTTAGGGTGGGCATATTTCGAGGATTCGAAACCAATATAGGTAGCCACAGCCCCTGAAGATTGGGCACAACCTCGAACCCAGGGCATAGATAAAAGAAAAACAAACACAAAATGAAAAGACTTCGAAAGCCCTCTACCCGCGGGAGTTCTTGCCCTTATCGTGTGATGTTTTGTTTTCCTTTAACGCCGTGCCTCCGCGTCACCTCTCGAAAGATGAGTTTTTCTTTTTTTCAGCTAACTGGCCACTAACTTGCTGGCTCGTTGAGGAAATGTCAGACGGCGGAGGCCCGCCACGCTTTGGTGCCATCAAGATTGCCAGCGGTGGAAATCGCCCTTTGCGGAACACAATAGAGCTCGCATATCTCCGTAGAAGCGCCTGTTCTCGGTTCACACAATATTTTCTTGGTGCCCTGGGTATAGCGATGCTATTAAGGGGACAGTGACTCCTGAGCCTTCGTTAAAGTTTGCGGGGGACATGCGAGTGGTGAGGCCGGTGCGTTACTGGGAGCTCTCCGCGTAGACCGGAGGCCGGCAGGGGACTCAAGCTAAAGGAATTTAAAAGAATACGTTAATGAAGCGCGGCCTTACACCAAACAACATAAGTGCATCATACTGACAGCATACACACCGCTCGATAATTAAGGAGCCCAGTAGAGATAGTTATGAGCTATTCGAATAATGTTAGTTAACTATGCATCCTGCTATTTAAGACGTCTCAGCTGTATATTCTGACGTACTACACCGCTGACAATGTTATGCCATAAAAAGCACCCTTCTAACTCAAAAAGTCTTTTTTTGTCCTCCGCGACAGTTAACGCTTCGAAATCGTCCTGAGATCTAAATAAATTCGTGACCTTTTTTCAATTAGCGTATATAAAATTGCCATCCATGGCAGAGCATATCGTGTGCATACACTCATACCGATCGCTGTAAGCTTGAAACTCACCTTCCCGGTGGGAAGAAACAGTGTCGGTCGGGACTTCGGTCTAAGCTTCAGGTGCTTGACGTTCATGCCTGACTGTCGAACGAGCGCTGGGTTATAGTACTAAGCGTCAGGTGCGAAGTGTCGACCGCAAACGCTGAGACGTCGGCGGGTGTGCGACGCTGGCAGTCCGGTGCGTTCAATCCAGGCAGCTCGCTCACTAGAGTCTCTAGGAATAACATGCTTGAGTTCAACACCTCGCCAGTCACTGGGTTTGCAGCCGAGGACACAGCAAGGCGTATTCATCTCGGGCGCACGAAAAAGACACTGCGAGGGGCTCCAGAACTCCCGACAGAAGGAGGCGGCAGAGGAAACATGAAGCCACATGCGCGAAGGCAATGACCTGGCTCATGCTTGTCCGAGAGGGTTGCGTGGCGGCACGCGCAGATGATTTTCACGGCTACCGGAAGTGTGCCCGTGACGTCGTGGCTGCCGTGGCTCCAGCGAATGACAGCGTGTGCTGGCCTGCTGACATCATGGGTACAGTGACGTCTTACTTCACAATTTTAGTTCCAAAATCGGTCACTACGAGCACACCAAACGGCCCAGGAATTTTTAAAAAACACGTTTTTTTTTAATTTTTATTAAATTGCCGGCTCAGTTCCGGAGACTTATACATGGTTTGAATGCTCATTAGCATCATTTCTAAGCATTGAAAACATTTACAAAAGACTTTGAGTTCTTTGCATAGTCCTTTTACTAACGTCCTAAAGCCTGTCGCTTCTACCCTGCAATGGCACATTTTCTTATAATAGAACACATTCCTCTACCACAGTCACCATCTACAAACACAATCACTCCACACAGATCACATCACAGTCCACTCCAGAAGTCACCATCTACGCACATATTCAGTCGCAGTAGAACATAGGCCATTGTAGTGCCACAATCCATACACACATTCCCTCACAGTATACCGCAGTCCACTCCAGAAGACACCGTCTACGCGCACGTTCAATCACAGTAGGCCATAGTCCATTCCTGCTGTCACTATTTAGAAACAAGAACCGTGTCCTGCAGAAATGTTAAAAGAAGGCGTGCAGCCTCCATTCTGCATGTCTGGTTTCTACTCGTGTAGACAATGTCCTGAACTGTACAGTGACGGGTTCCTGTCTTCTTGAAAGAAGCGAACATCACACACCTTTCCGCGTTGTATTCTTTCCAGTACATAATATAATGTTCGATATCCTCACACACACCATATAAATAACAGAGCGGATACGAAGCTATGCCCGTCGTATGCATCCAGGCAGGAGTGCAAGCAGAGGCCGTATGAATTCGATGTAGTAGAGTCATCTGGGATCTCCTCAGTCTCTTCGTCACACATGGCTTGTGGGGAGCCCTCCACAGGGTAGTGAAACAGTCGAGCACCGTTTTCCTGTAGAGACTTTTTTCATCTTGAGTTGCGTTTTTTGATGGATTCCTTGAGAGGGCTTTATGGGCGAGATAGTCTGCCACCTCATTACCGTTTGTTTCTATGTGAGAGGGCACCCATTAAAAATATAGAGAAAATCCTCTTCTGTGGAGATTCTGCACAAAGCGCAGAGAGCTTATAGACAAGGCATCAGTAGGAAATCCGCGCTCTAACCTCTGAAGGGCAGATTTTAAATCAGGATGACAACAGGATGAGCCGGACGAGACCCTAACTTCCGTAAAGCCGCCTCAATAGCAACACTGTTAACCGTTGTGAAGGATACGACAACAGTAAAGCGTACAGACCACTTACAGTCCAATGAAGGTATGTAAAAAGCCGCTGCGCTAGCTTGTTTGACCTTGTCGAGAGAGCAATTCGTGAAAACTTAAGATGTCGGGCATTCTCTGTTTCCAAATGTTCAAGTACGGGCGAACGCGTTGCTGCAAATGGAGAGTCGCGCTTTGCGCTCACATGGAGAATGGTGACCTTACAGTCGAGGGTCGGAAAAGACCAGAGAGGTTTCAACCGTTTCCTTTGCATTCGGACATTAAGGCTTAAAGAACTAAGAGTATAGAGTGCCAAGTAATTCTTGGACTCATATCTCTTACAGAGCCGCTGGAGAAGGGATTGCCCAGCTACCGTCTCTCCTAGGCGGTAAAGACGCATTAGTAGCCTCTGAGAAGCGACAAGGCTAAGAGATTTCGATAGACTCTTGATGTGCTGCCTTGTTCGCAGCCGCCTGAGGAACTCTAAATTCTCTCCTTACGCCATTTCTGTGGACAACTTCGAGACGTTCAAGCTGTGATGCCGATGAGAAAACTGAAGGTAATTGATACATTATACGACTGACCACCAGCGCTTCATGAAGTTTGACCATTGAAGAAGGATGGTTTCCCCATTGCTCACGTGCCATTCTAATGAATACATTGAGACGCAAAGATATAGAAACGATCGCGTCTACACCTTTTCGCCACTGTAGACGGGAGTCATTAATGACTTCCAGGAAACGTGTGTGGTTGACTTCAAGGTTGCAAGAGTGACCGAAGTCTATCTTCAACCGTGCTTGACGTCTTCCTGCTCCTGGAAACAGAACAAAGCCGGATTTGTCCACTGACAGAGACAATCATACACCTTGAAGGTTAGCTTGTGCCGAAAGTACAGCCTCTCGAGCTATCAGGGCTAACTGGTTGTGTTGGTAGCCAGTTATCCAAATGCAGATGTCGTCAGCATATATTTACATACGCACTTGACTAGAATTTTTTTCTGCGAATCGGGATGGCCAGCCATTACAACGTTAAGAGCGTGGGGGAAACAACACTTCCTTGAGGCACACCTCTTGATAGAACCCTTTCGGTGCTTAAGGTACTGCCTAACCGTACGCGAACCGCGCGATCACATATAGACTTGTAAGTGAATTTTAACATAGGGCCCTGTCTGCCCATGCCTTACAAACTGTTTAGGATTGAGCTCTGAAGCACTTTGTCGTAAGCTTTCGCAACGTCAAGAAAAATGTCTAAGGGGGAAGGCGGAAACTTCTCTGGTGTCCGATGAGACTCAACAAGTCTAAGACGCTATCTTGGGCACTAAAACCTGGGCGAAATTCTTTCATACTTGTTGGCAGTGCCTTGTTGTCCTCAAGCCACCACGATAAGCATTCATCTACCAGCTTCTCCATCTACTTAGCCACAGAGGAGGTCAATGACACAGGGCGATACGAGTGCTGGAACTACATGTGCCACATTCCATGACCGAGGAACATCGCCAGTCTCCCAAACTCGATTGATGAAGTTGAGGAGCTCCTTCCTGAGTTGCAAGGGCAGATTATTCAGCATTTGATTGGTGATGCCGTCGGGATCTGGTGCACAGCGGCGCCGCAGGACACTGAGCGCGGTCTGAAGATAACGAAGCGTGATCAAGACGTCCATGATAGACCTGGAGGGAGCAAGTGGTGTATATATATCTATTCCAGAATTAGCACGTAAGAGTGCGTCTGCTGATTCTTCTGCCAAGCACTCAATAGGGCTTTAAAAGGTTTCGAAGAGGGAGATTCTCCAGCAAGGCTGCCAAACACTCGCCATATTCTCGTCATCAGTGAGAAAACAGTCTAGCCAGGGCAGAATGAGACCTATTGCGACCTCTACAGCTTGTTCCTGTGCCGTCTAACGGCAGAATTCAGCCTATTGAAGGTCGTCTTCAGTTCATTGTCGTCCTTCTTCCGCAAGAGTTGGCGCTCCGTCCTTCTTCTCGATGCTCAAAGGATCCCTAGTTTTAAATCTGGGCCGGAAAATGATCAGGTTACTTGATCACCGTAGTTGCTGCCAGCTTACTAGAAATCATTTTGTCAATAACATCACCAGAAAAATGTTCTAGCTGCTCTCTGTTCTTGTCCCAGATGACCACTATGCTAACTTTGCGATCATGCATATGAAAGTCGGCAGCAAAACAGAAAAATAAGATTGTGATCAATTCCCATACGGTCAGGTTCTGTTGACCACCTCACGCGGACGTCAGGTGAATGCAGTGTCAGGTCTGTAGCTGTTGCTGAGGCTGGAGGCCGCAAGAAAGTGGGGCTTCCGTCATTGGCAACACACAGGTCCGAACTGTCAATAACGTCTACGAGTTTGTGCCCACGGGAATCCGTTTTCCTCTCACCCCAGACGGCAAGATGGGCGTTGAATCACCGCAGATGATTTGAAGAGCTGAGAAGCGGTCGCAGAGCAGCTGTAGAAATAAATCCAATGCTACCTTCTGCCGCGGGGACACGCACACGGATGCAATAGAAAGGGATCGAAAGCAGAGCTGTATTCTCACAGCCGGTACCTCAATGTCATCCGTGCAAAGATCGGCAACGCTTAAAGAAACATGTGGAATTTCCTTTCTCATGTTATGCGCGGCGTTTCCTGCAGGAAATGCCTTTATGCTGCATTTTTTATGGATTACATATCCAGTCAAACGTCTCCAGCTTGGCAGGCCAGCTTCGGACAGAGCCAATACTGGAATACAAGTCTCTTTCAAGACTAGTTTTAGTTCAGCTAACCGACCTAAAACACCAGCGCAGTTTCATTGCCATATAAACGGCACTTTTAGGTGCATATTAGATCCAGGACGTTTAACACCGACCATATTAGATCGCAAGAACTTCACTGCGAAGGTGTTAATTAGGGATTAGGGACTCAAAAGAAAGCACCAGCTGTAGGAAGTTCTTCAGGTTACCACACGCCATTGCTGGAACATGTGAACGCAGGGTATTATACAAAACATGAAGAAGGTCGGGCATAGCTTGATTTTTGAGCTCCTTATTTTGCGCAATGGACTTACAAGATCGACAAAAGATGCCGATGGGGACACACTCTTGGCCTCAGTAGCTAGGTATTTTGTCACTTGTTCATATGAGTCTTCCTTGCTGTCGAGTCTGGCTGTGATCCGGTCGCTCAGGAACATGGACACTTTTTGCTGGAGGTCGAACAAACGACCCGCACGCAATGAACCTTGGCTTCTTGCTGGACTCAGGACTCTTAGGGACATTCGTGGGTAACGCAACAACATCAGACTCCAACACTGGGTACTCGTCTACTCCTGGGACATGTTTCTCAGTCGGTTGGGCTTTGGGACCAGCAGTAAAGGATATTCGACGGTGCAGGTCGCTCACATGGAAGGGGCAGCCTCCGAAACTCGCTGGGTGATCACCACCGCAATTGGCGCAAGCAAAATCGGCCTTGAAGGTTTTAAAACCGTGGTCGCCTCCGAACTCCTTATAGCGTCAATCCTTTGTGCAAACTTTGGGCACGTGCCCAAACCGTTGGCATCTAAAACACCGTGGACGACCTTCAGTCAAACCGGCAACTGCGTGTTTTGTGAATCCCAGATCAATTTTTTTCGGGGCGCTCTGAGTTGGGAGCGAATGTCAACACGATAGAGTTAGTAGGATTCGCAGCCCATTCTTTTCGTGGAGACTCCACACGATGCCCATGTCGTTTCACGTGCATAACACCTTGTGGTTTCAAATAATCGAGTAGGTCGCGTTCTGAATACCACTTCGGTACACCTTTAATATGACAGGGGTTCTTCGTGTAAGAATGGGGCAGCCGCAAGTTAACTTTGATGCAAAAATCTGAGAGCTCTGCATGAGCTTGCCAACCTGCTCTTCCGTCGAGGCATCCAGCTGTTGAGCCCCGTGCATGGTGAATCGACTGCGCATATGAGATGATCACAGCAGTGATTGAATGGCCGCGAAAAGTAAGATGGGATTCCTCTCTCTTAAATCAACCTCTTTCTCTTCAGGCTGAACCAATACCGGGACCCCGGCCGTTTGTTGCTTGCGATGACTCACCAACTTGAAGCCGTCGTTGTCCTCGTCAGCCATAGCGGCCACTGACTCGTCACGGTCCACGATCGTTGACTCATCCCCACTGAACGATGAGGTCTCGCTGGAGTGGTGGTCGTCTCCATGTTCTGGACGCTCCACTGCCTGGGAAGCCATGACCGCCTCTTCCGAGCCAGCCTTCTTAGAATGACGTGGTACCTGTTAGGCTTGCCGGCACCGGAGCAGCCGTACTGTTCCCATACGAACAGTACCGCCTTCACGATGCTACCTTCCTCAAATATTCAAATAAAACTGGGTAAATTATGCAAAATTTGGCAAAGAAACAGCTGAAGCAACAGTAGGTTGAACAACGTCTTCTTCTTCCTTCATCTAATATGTTAGTGAAGTTAATGGCCAGGTAATTTGTGAGAAGCCAGCAATAAATCGACGGCAACAATCGCAAAGCCCAGAAAGCACTGCAACGTCTTTTTGTCCGTAGGTGTAGGGAACTTGGCGACTGCGGAGAGCTTTTCGGGTTCAGGCCGGACACCTTGTTGGCTACAAAATTGGCTACGTGTCCTAAAAAATTGCAGCTCCTCGTAACCGAAGTGGCACCTCTCAGGTTTTAGTGTGAGGCCCACAGATCGTAGGGCCTGAAAGACAGCTAGAAAACGGTGTAGATGTTCCCCGAAGGCAGCCGAAAAAACGATCACGTCGTCAAGATACACCAGGCATGTTTGCCACTTGCGTCCTGAGAGCGCAGTGTTCATCAACCTCTGAAATGTTGCTGGTGCCGAGCATATACCGAATGGAAGAACCTTGAACTGATACAATCTGTCGGGAGAGACGAATGCTGTCTTCTCCCGATCCTTCTAATCTACTTCAATTAACCAATATCCACTTTTAAAAGTTATTGCTAAGAAGTAACGGCCATTTTCTAGCCTACCAAGGTAATCATCGATGCGAGAGAGAGGGCACACGTCTATTTTGGTACATTGGTTGAGTTTGCGGTAGTCAATGCAAAATCGTAAGCCGCCGTCGTTTTTTTAACAAATACCACGGGGGAAGCTCAGGCAGTCTGTGACGGCTGGATAACGTCGTCTCTAAGCATTTCAGCAACCTGGCGCTGAATCGCTTCGCGCTGTTTCGGGGCCGCACGACAAAGATTTTGTCGAATTGGGCGAATAGCGTCATCCGTGATAATTTGATGGTTTGTCAAAGGCGTTTGGCCTATCCGCGATTCTGAAGAAAAAACTTCTCAAAAGTGATCTATGAGATCCAAAAGACGTTTCTCCTTTGAAGACGACAGATTTGGACTCACATCACGATGGGTGTAGGCGCCTTTGTCACTGATAATTCCTGTTGCAGCACAAAACAGTCCTGCACACTTAAGAGGCTGTCGAAAAAGGCCGCAGTTGTGATTTCGAAAATTGCTGACGCTCGTCGCTGAACTTTGTCCGCGGCACTTCGGTGTGCCCATTGGCCAAACTGACTAGCCCTCGAGCTATAGAAACAACTCGGATGAGTATCAGTGTGTCTGCCCGTTCAGCGGCGACGGGATCGCCGGTATGCGCCACGTCGCACTTCACTTCAACAAGATAGCATAATCGCAGAGGTAATGTAACCGCCTCATCAGCGATGCGTAAGGTCATCAGAGGTACTTCCGCGTACCAAGGTCTTCATAAATTTTCGTGAAGGCAACGAAATTGTCCCGAACGCTGATCACAGCCCCATGAAGGCGCCGAAAGTCCATGCCAAAGATGAGATCTTTGCAAAAGTCGGAGAGAATAACGAAGCTGCCAACGAACACTGAGTTTCCTATTCATATCCGGACTGTGCACTTCCCAGTCGGTGCCAGTAGCTGACCCCCAGCGCTTCTTACTACTGGCCCAGTTCATTCGGTTTTTACTTTGCACACCCTTTCAGTCAGTTTTTGGCTAATTATTGAAAAATCCGCCGCGATATCTACCAGAACTCGCACCTCCAGCTTCAATGGTGCCATGGTTCCGGCTTGGGCATTTAGTGCAACTTGAGATCGTCACACTGTCGATCATTGGACACGTTGTCCAGCCGACAGTCAGAAGCGTTTTGCCCTAAGCAGGTTGTAAGATTCTCGTTGGCTACAATGACGATAGCTTTAACATTTTTTCTTCCCAACTTGTTTTCACTTCCATATCTTCAGTTGTGATCTGAAGCGCATCCGGTTTGATTACACTTCAAAAGTTTCGATCTCTATATCCCTTTCAACTCTAACCAATTTGACTTCACACCTTCTTCCTTTCGGTTTCTTAACTTCGATGTGTTCCAGTTTCTTGCACTCCATAAAATGTCTTGAAAGGAAATCCAGTTAGCGCGCATGTGTCGATGTAACGATAACGGCTTTTTTCCTCTTCTCAGAGTTGTGTGTTTCAAGTTCCATTCCACTGTATGTATTTTTTCTGAGCAGCCGCATCAGATCGTCTTTCTTTGATGCTTTTGCTGACACAATGGCTACTCTGGACTCTATTGGTTTTCTTTCTTCTGGTTTAGTGATTTTGAGTGCCTCGGCATAGGGCCGTTCTGCTATTTCTCGTAGCTGCTGCTTGGCTTTGTGCAGCCTGCGCTTGAGGTAGTGGCTCTCTTGGTTTGACTCGAGAGTGATGATTTTTCAGTTTGTTTACTGCTGTCATAAAGACGGCCAGTTGCTTTTCAACTTCAATCTCTCCATCTGTCAGCACTGATACCTTTATCAAGGTTGTTGAAATCATTTTATGCAGCCTCGACACCTTGCTCAGAAGGGTTTCTTCACGTTCACCCGTTTCTTCTCTACTCCTTCGTTTTAGAGATTTCAGCGTTTTCTTTTTCTTCTTCCGCTGTGATGAGCAGATTGAATCCAGATCTGTTGTTCTCGCTTGCGTCTGGGTCGCCTCGTCTCAATTCATGTCGTCCTGGCTGATTCCTTCTTGATCCTCACTCCTGTCTCGTTCTTTTGATCGGTCAATCCTTTCTTTTTGGGCGTGTTTTGTTTTTAAATTCACCTAACTTTTATTTCTAACATTTCACAATTTTGAAGGCCTCGCAGGCAAACGCTGTAGCAAAAGCTTGACGAGGCCTTGGAGCCAGCGGCAGGCAACAGTGACACCACTGCAAGAAACTCAAAGAATATATCTATTGCTATACCAAAAAACGCTCACATTTTATCATAAATTTACAAAACTAAGAAGTGAAGTAAATATATAAAGATACCAAGACGTTATACAAAGACTAGTGTTAACGTGCACAGGATATTACAAATAAACCATAATTGCACATATTACAGACGAAACGAGCTCAGGTGTGTTTTTCTTGCAAGTGCTGTTATTTTATACCAGAAACAACAAACGCGCGTTACTTTAGAAACATTGAACGGAAAAGTTTGCGTGTTGCTACAGCGTTATTAAACGTAGCTAAATTGAGGTTATTAGGTAGCACTGGCACTGTATAGCGTATTAACTGCAGAATATGATTAGTTCGGTGGTGTGTAATCAGCCATTCTTCTGGGGCACGTGTGCTAAAAATATTGAAGTGTAACGTTGCACCTGAGTGTCATTAGGAATTATTTATACTTTTCATTAGCGAAAAAAGTGTTAGAGGAGACGGTAACTATAAATGGACTGGATATTGATAAAATAATGCACACGATATAACTCGTCTGAAGGATGTAAATATAGTATAATGTTTATCAAATGCATGACTTTTTTTTCTGGACGCACAAGTGTACCGACCTTTTTTTTTTGTTGTAGCCCCCGGTACGAGTGTACCATAGTTAATGCGTGAACGTAAGAGAGCGTGGTAAAATTGTAGTCCAGCGGAGATCCGAAAGAGATCACGCGTCCAATATAAGGCACCCACAGGAGAAGACAGTTTTTTAGCCACTTGCTCGACACGACGGTCTCTCGTCATCTGAATGGAGGGTACGAGAGCTATTATTTTATGCTCTCTCGCCATGCCTATTTTCTTAGATTGTATTTTTTTGCTCGTGGCTTGAGGCCAAGCGTTTGTTTTTAGGGGAATCAATTTTTTGTATTTTTCCTTTTATTTTCAAGTTGTTTGTTTATGATTTGTTCAGTAGTTTTGAAAAGGCAATATTCACCATTTTAAAGAAATATACTTATTTAGCTGAGCTAAAAATCAGCTGTAATCATCCTCATGTAATACGGTATTATCATCTGTATGCATCGGATCATTTACAGAGGCATTTATTAAATACGGCCCACAAATACTGCCCTATGGGACACCGCATAAAATCTGCCGGAAAGTGGAATAGTAGCCATTATTGCCAATACATTGTGATCGGCCAGTTGGTACCTCTGCCAAAGAGAAATTGTTAACCCACGGACATCATAATAATCTGGCTTATTAAGGAGGGTAGTGCGACATAATGAATCAACCACTTTACAGAAGTCGATATATATATATATATATATATATATATATATATATATATATATATATATATATATATATATATATATATATATATAGCGCCCGTCCCTGTGCTTCCATGTTTGACTTCTGTCCTGTTCTTAGCGCTGTTCCTACACCACGATATATATACCCAGTGTAAGTTTAATAGTTCCAATGTCTTCACGGCGATTTCTTTTTTTTAACAGAAGGCAGATTCCACTGACCTGCCCATACGGAAACCATGTTCAGTTTTTCATAAGATATTGTGTTTAGTAAAAAAGCCATCGTGCCTGTTGAGCATAAACTTCACAAGGCATTTTGAGAACATTTTATTTATCGATTGTGGTCCGTAGTTGCTTTCATCGTTCCCATTTCCTCTCTTGGATGAAAGAAACTTTTGCGCGTTTCATGTCGTAAGGAAAAGTGCTAGATGCTAGAGAAAGATTTATTATATGCAATATGCACGGACATAGATCAAAAACACGTTCAAAAGGTTTAAACGCAATGCTATCCATGACGACAGCTTTCCTATTCTTCAGGCATAGAAACGTATTAAAAGCTTCCAATTCTTCTTTGGGTTTTAAAAACATTGTTTCCGGAAAATGTTTTTATCTGCAGTTGAGGCCTTACCTGGTGACGCATATTTTTTTTTGGTCCGGCGGCAAAGTGGGCGTTAAAGCGGTCAGGTAATGCAGATCCAGAAATTGGTTCACCTCAACGAAAATCTCGAGCATATCAGGGCGGTTAGGGCGCTTTCTAAGCACGTCATTAATGATTCCCCATGTTGGCCTTAGTCGACCCATAATATGTCAAAGAACAATTGTTGGTAATTATGTGTATAGGTTTCGGGAGTTCCGCAGTAATCTTGCTGCGAAGTTTTCCGAATGCTGCTAATGCTAACGTTAACGGATACTTGTTTCTCAAAAATGCACCGTAGAATTTGTTCGCTTGAGAAATTAAATGAATGTATTCGGGATGGATCCAAGGTTTTCGCACATGCCTATTATGTTTAAGGCTTTTTAGAGAAAAAGAGATCTAGATTTTCAAAAATATGGACCTAATATATATTGTAGGCAGATTGGACATGCTTTCGATGAGAACCACAGGCCAGTCCTTGCTCTGGCTAGAACAATTATTCTATTGATACTTAATTATGGGCAGTCATCGCTTTTCTCGAGGAATGGAACGCGAATAAGCTATGAATATGAGAAAATTATGGCTATTGCCAGAACTTATAGTGCTAGCCTCACCAGGGGAGTACAAAAGTTAGTGATGAACACATCAAAAACAGTCGAAGTCGTTGAAGTTACACTAGCAGAGGTGACTATTGCATTCTGAAAATTAGAAGATGATAATTTGTTTTTTAGTTTTTTGGCCACATGGCTTCCAGAAGAAAGATTACCGTTCAATTCAGCCCCTAAACCCAGCTTTCAAATATTAGTGGAGGCAAATTATAGTAACGAGTCAACAAATATAAAAATACTAGTATTAGCAGAAGAGTTGCGATACATAACACAAAAGAGTATTGCTGTTTTAGAAAAATAGGGCCTCAGAATTTGGGTTTACAATGTAAAATTAGGCAACTCATCAAAAAACTTTCTGCCCTAAACACAAATCACAAACCCGCCATCATTTTTGCTAGTTCGGTGCGCAGAAAAAAGCATAGAGCCACTCAGATTAGAGGCACAATTCTGAGCAGAAAACCATGATTTGGTTATTAATACAATGGTAAATGTGAAGGCAAATTCCAGAGCAGCCCTCCTGCAGCGCTCGTTCACCCGGCGCACACAGTAGTATGTGGGGCATCGTCCCAGCGCTAGCCTTGCCGGCCACTAGCGAACCCTCCACGTTGCTGCCCTGCTGCAGCACCCAGCGGCCCTCCCAGACTGGGATGCTAGCTGCTGACGCCACCACCGGACCTCGTGGCGCCAGCTGCCCGAAGTGACTCGAAACGATCTCATGCATACCGAACCTCTAGGCACGTCTAGCAGTCGCCAGCGGTCATCACCTGTTGCCGCGTTGATTCTTTGACGCGGCCGCCATCTGACACATATCACGTGATCTATGGATAACGTCAGCAACGTTTCTTGCAAGAAATCGTTCCCTAACATAAGTACACATCCCCAACACACTTTACTGTCGTACAAACCATAACGCGTTCACTTCGTGCCCCGTCTAACAGGCTTGCACAAACGACCCTTATTACTCAAAAGAGTGCATAAAATAAATACCCCTGGGCCGAGTATGAAGGCATTTGTCGATAAGATAGATAGCGAGACATCGCCCTTTAAAATGTGGTTACAGAAAAAGGGAATTTTTGTGTAAACGGTAACACCTTTGTGATTTGCTGCAAACGATTATAGATTGTTTCATGGATTGCTGAAATGCACTAATGTTTAGGGATATCTTGACGCAGACATTGCAAAAAAGGGCTTCATTCCACACCGCATTCCAGGACTGCCATTTGTTCATGAATCCTCACATATGTTCATTCTCACTGTACTACGCAGCGGTCGGAGGAAGAGGAAGATGAAGACGTTGCTCGATATACTGTCGCCTCAGCTCTGTTTGTTTACCTAATTTTGCCTAAATTACATAGTTTTATTTGAATATTCGAGGACGCAGCATCTTCAAGGCGGTACTGTCTCTATGGGAAAACTACGGCTCTTCCGGTGCGGGCAAGCCTAAAAGGGACAATGCCAATCAAAGGAAGCTGGCTCAGAAGAGGCGACCATAGCTTCCTAGGCTGTGGAGCGATCAGAACATGGAGACGACCACCCATCCAGATAGACCTCATCGTTCAGTGGGGATCAGTCAACGATTGTGAACTGTTACAAGTCAGTGGCCGATATGGTTGACGTGGACAACAAGGGCTTCAAGATGGTGAATCATCGCAAGCAACGAATGGTCGGGATTCCGGTAGTGGTTGAGCCCAAAGAGAACGGAGTTGATTTAAGAGAGAAGAATCCCATCTTACTTTTCGCGGCCGTTCTACCACTGCTGGGATGAGCCCCTATTCGTATTCGGTTCACCATGCACGGGGTCTTCAGCTGGATGTATCGATGGAAGAGCAGGTTGACAAGCTCCTGCAGAGTTCTCAGAATTTTGGCATAAAAGTTAATGCGCGGTTGCCCTATTCCTACATGAAGAACGCATGTGTTAATAAGGGTATACCAAAGTGGTGTGCTGAACGCGACCTACTTGATTATCTGAAACCACAAGCTGTTCTGCACCTGAAACTTCTTGTGCGTCGCGTGGGTTCTCCAGGAAAAGAATGGGCTGCCAAACCTACCAACTATATAGTGTTGACATTCACTCCCAACTCAGAGCGCCCGAAAAAATTGATCTAGGATTCACAAAACACAGCAGTTGCCGACTTCACTGAAGCTCCTCAACGGTGTTTTAGATGAAAACGGTTTGAGCACGTGGCCAAAGTTTGCACGAAGGATCAACGCTGTAAGCACTGCGGAGGCGACCACGACTTTAAAACCTGCAAGGCCGGTTTTGCTTGCGCCAATTGAGGTGGTGGTCATCCAGCGAGTTTCGGAGCCTGCCGCTTCCATGTGAGCGCACTGCACCGTCAGATGTCCTTTATTGCTGGTCCCAAAACCCGATCGACTGAGACGCCTGTCCCAGGATTAAACGAGCTCCCAGTGTTGGAGTCTGATGTTGTTGCATTAACCAGCAATGTCTCTAAGAGACCCGAGTCCAGCAAGACGCCAAGGTCCATTGCGCGCGAGTCGCTTGTTCGAGCTCCAGCAAAAAGTGTCCATGTTCCTGAGCGACCGGATCAGGGCCAGACTCCATGGCAAGGGGACTCTCATATGCACACGTGACAAGAAAACCAGCTACTGCGGCCAAGAGTGTGTCCCCGTCGGAATCTTTTGTCGATGTAGTGCGCTGCCCAAAATAAGGAGCTCAAATTTCAAGGTATGTCTGACTTTATTCATGTTTTGTTTGGGGCCCTGTGTTCACATGTTCCAGCGATGGCGCCTGGTAACATGAAGAACTGGCGCTTTCTTTTGAATCCCTAATTACCACCTTCGCAGTGAACTTCCTTGCGATCTAATATGGATGGGGTTAAACCTCGTGGATCTCATATGCACCGAAAAGTGCCATGTATATTGCAGTGAAACTACGCTGGGAATTTAAGTCGGTTAGCTGAACTAAAACTATTCTTGAAAGAGACTTGTGTTCTAGTATTGACCCTGTGTTCTAGTATTGGCTCTGTCAGAAGCTGGCCTGCCAAGCGGGAGATGATTGACTGGATATGTCGCCTATAAGAACTTTAGCATAAAGACATTTCCTGCAGGAAGTGCCGCGCATTACATAAGAAGGGAAATTCCACATGTTTCTCTAAGCCTTGCCGATCTCTGCACGGATGACATTGAGGCAGCGGCAGTGACGATACAGCTCGGCTTTCGAACCCTTTCTATTGCTTCTCTGTTCGTGTCCACGCGGAAGAAGGTAGCTTTGGATTTATTTACACAACAAATCTTCGACCGTTGCCCAGCTCCTCGAATCATCTGCGGTGATCTCAACGCCCATCATGCCGCCTGGGGTGAAAAGAACATGGATTCCCGTGGACGCAGAGTCGCAGACGTTATTGACAATTTGGACCTGAGTGTTTCCAATAACAGAAGCCCCACTTTCTTCCAGCCTCCAGCCTGACCGACAGCTATACACCTGACACTGCATTGACCTGACGTCCGCGTGAAGTGGTCAACAGCGCCTGACCGCATAGGAAGTGATTACTCTCCGATTTTTGTGTTTGCTGCCGACTTTCGTATGCATGGTCCTAAAATTAGTAATGTGGTCAACTGGGACAATTAAAGAGAGCACCTAGAACGTGTTCCTGGTGATGTTGACAAAATTATTTCTAGTAAGCTGGCAGCAACTACGGCAGTCAAGTTACCTGATCATTTTCCGGCCAGTATTTAAAACTCAGGAACCTTTGCTCAGCGAGAAGTTTGGAGCGCAAACTCGTGCGGAAGAAGGACGGCAGGGAACTGAATATGACCTTTAATAGGCTGAATTCTGCCATTACACGCACAGGAACAAGCTGTACAGGTTAGAATAGGTCTAATTACGCGCTATTTGGACTGTGTTCTTACCGATGATAAAAATATGGCGAGTTATTGAGAGCCTTGGTGGAGAATCTCGCCCTTCGAAGCCTTTTAAGCTCTTGCAATACGCAAGGAAAAACATAATGCGTGCTTGGCAGAGGAATTTGCAGACGCACTCGTAAGTGCTAATTCTGGAATGTATGTATATATATATATATATATATATATATATATATATATATATATATATATATATATATATATATATATATATATATATATATATATATATATATATATATATATATATATATATATATATATACTCCACCTGCTTCCTCCAGGTCTAACAAGGACGTCCCGTTTACGCTTCGAGAGCTTCAGACTTCGCTCAGTGGCCTGCGGCGCCGGTGTGCACCAGGTACCAACGGAATCACCAATCAAATGCTGAATGATCTGCGCTTGCAACTCAGGAAGCAGCTTCTCAACTTCATTAATCGAGTTTGGGAGACTGACGATGTTCGTCTGTTATGGAATGTGGCACACGTAGTTCCAGCACTGAAGCCCGGCAAAGACATGACGGACCTTGCCTCGTATCGCCCTGTGTCATTGACCTCCTCTGTGGCTAAGTAAATGGAGAAGCTGGTAAATGAACGCTTATCGTGGTGGCTTGAGGACAACAAGGCACTGCCAACATGCGGACAGGATTCCGCCGAGGTCTTAGTGCCCAAGATAGCGCATTAGACTGGTTGAGTCACATTCAACACCAGAGAGCTTTCGGCCTTTCCATGTTAGCCATTTTTCTTTACCTTGTGAAAGCTTACGACAACGTGTTTCAGAGCTCAATTCTAAACAGTTTCCAAGGCGTGGGCATGCAGGGCCATATGTTAAGACTAATTTACAAGTTCATAAGTTAGCGCGCGGTTCGTGTACGGTTAGGGAGTAGGTTAAGCACCGAATGGGTTCTATCACGTGGTGTGCCGCAAGGAAGTGTCCTTTCCCCTTACGCTCTTTAACGTCGTAATGGCTCGCCTTCCTGATTCGTTGGAGAAAGTTGCAGGCAACTGCGATTGTCAATACATGCTGAAGACATCTGTTTTTCGATTACTGGCTACCAGCACAAGCGATTAGCCTGGTAGCTCAACAGCCTCTGCTTCCGGCACAAGCATACCTTCAAGGTGTGGCGTTGTCTGTGTCAGCGGAACAATGCTGTTTTGTTCTGTTTTCAGGTGTAGGAAGACGTCAATCAAGGTTGAAGATAGACATCGCTCACTCTTGCAACCGTCAGTTCAACGACACGCGTTTCCTGGGCGTCATTGTTCACTCCCGTCTACAGTGGCAAAAAGCTGTAGACGCGAGTGCTTCATCTATATCTTCGCGTCTCAATGTGATCTGTAGAATTGCACGTGAACAATGGGAAAACCATCCTTCTTCAATGGTCAAACTTTTTGAGGCGCTGGTGGTGAGTTGCAAAATGTATCAATTACGTTTATTTTTCTCTCGGGATCGCAACTTGAACGTCTCGAAGTTGACCAAAGGAAGGGCCTAAGAAGTGTCATTAGAGTTCCTCAGGCGGCTGCGATTGAGGCATTACTTCATGAGTCTCTATCGAAACCTCTTATCTTTGTCGCTTCTCAGAGACTACTAATGACTCTTGGCCGCCTAGGAGAGACGGTAGCGGGGCGATCCCTTCTCCAGCGGCTCTTCAAGAGATATGAGTCGAAGGCTTGCTTGGCACTCGATACTCTTAGTTCTTTAGGCCTTAATGTCCGAAGATAAAGGAAACGGTGTAAACTCCTCGGGTCTTTTCCGACTCTCGACTGTAAGGTCAAAATTCCCCATGTGAGTGCAAAGCGCAGGTCTTCTTTGGCAGCAACGTGCTCACTTGTACTTGAACATTTGATAACAGAGTATGCCCGCCATCTTCTAATTTCCACTTATGGTTCTGTGGTCAAGGTGAAACAAGCTAGCGCAGCGGCTTTTTACATTCCTTATTCAGACTAAGTGATCCGTACGCGTTACTGCTGTCGTATCTTCCACAACGGCTGAAAGTGTTGCTATTGAGGCGGCTTTACGGAAGTTAGGGTCTCGTCCGGCTCAACCTGTTGTCATCCTGATTTAAAATTTGCCCTTCAGTTGTTCCCCGCCGTGGTGGCTCAGTGGTTAGGGCGCTCGACTACTGATCCGAAGCTCCCGGGCTCGAACCCGACCGCGGCGGCTGTGTTTTTATGGAGGAAAAACGGTAAGGCGCCTGTGTGCTGTGCGATGTCAGTGCACGTTAAAGATCCCCAGGTGGTCGAAATTATTCCGGAGACCTCCACTTCGGCACCTCTCTCTTCCTTTCTTCATTCACTCCCTCCTTTATCCCTTCTCTTACGGCGCTGTTCAGGTGTCCAACGATATATGAGACAGATACTGCGCCATTTCCTTTCGCCCCAAAAACGAATTATTATTATTATTCTGTGGTTAGAGCGCGGATTCCGTACTGATGCCTCGTCTGTAAACTCCCTGCGCTTGGTGCAGATTATGCACAGCAGAGGCTTTACTCTATTTCCAATGGGTGCCTTTTCACATAGGTGTCAACGGTAATGAGGTGGCAGACAATCTCGCCCAAAAAGATCGCTCAAGGAGTTCATCAAAAAAGAATCTCAAGATGGAAAAATCTCTGCTGGAAAACGGTGCTCGATCATTTCAGTACCCGGTGCTGTGCGCCCTTCAAGCCATGTGTGACCAAGGGACTGAGAAGATCTCAGGCGACTCTACAACATCGAATTCGCACGGCCTCTGCTCGCACTCGCTGTATTCTTTATGTGGTGTGTGCGTGGATATCGAACATAATATTATGTACTGCCCAGAGTACAACGTGGAAAGGTATGTGATGTTCGCTTCCTTCAAGAAGACAGGAACCCGTCACAGTACAGTTCAGGGCATTGTCTACACTTGTGGAAACCAGACATGCAGAAGGGAGGCTGCACGCCTTGTTTTAACATTTCTTCAGCACACGAATCTTGTTCCTAAATGGTGACAGCAGGAACGGACTATGGCCTACTGTGATTGAATGTGTGCCTAGATGGTGTCTTCCGGAGTGGACAATGTTATACTGTGAGTGATTGTGTGTATGAATTGTGGCACTGCAATGACCTATGTTCTACTGTGACTGAATATGTGCATAGATGGTGACTCCAAGATTGGACTGTGATATGGACTGTGCGGATTGTGTGCATAGATGGTGAATGTGGGAGAGAATGTGTGCTATTATAAGAGACTGTGCGCATAGCTTTGTAGATGCGACAGGCTTTAGGACATCATTATTATAGAAGGGACTCTGCGGTGGAGCAATCGCAGGCAGATACAGCAAGGCTAACCCCACCTGTAGCATTCAACACCTCAACTCAACTCAACTGGGCTACGCAGCCTCTGGAAAACGCGCATGAGGGACTGGCATTGGGAATCTGTTGCTTCCTCAAAATTCCACTTCAGGGGAATGATTGTTCTTTAAAATAATTGTATGTTCAGAGTGAATTTTAATGGGAGCGCCAACCACTAGTGCTGTGCTCTTCATTCGTTTTTTCTAGTGGATTGTTGCTTATGTTTGTAGTTTTTGTGAGGCAGTAGCGATAACCTCTTTCTCCCAGTATTTATTGTTCTTTCTTTAGGTATGTCGTATTACGAATTTTTTTAATGGCGATTGTTTCCTTCATGATTTTTACTTAGTTATTTTGCACAGAACATTGCTTCACAGTAATAAATACCGTGTTTAAGAAAAAAACACCGTGGCGTATGCGTTGCACCGCCGCGGTGGCTCAGTGGTTAGGGCGCTCGGCTACTGATCCGGAGTTCCCGGGTTAGAACCCGACCGCGGCGGCTGCGTTTCGAAGGAGGCGAAACTCTAAGGCGCCCGTGTGCTGTGCGATGTCAGTGCACGTTAAAGATCCCCATGTGATCGAAATTATTTTGGAGCCCTCTACAACGGCACCTCTTTCTTCCTTTCCTCTTTTACTCCCTCCTAATCCCTTCCCTTACGGCGCAGTTCAGGTGTCCGCCGATATATGAGACGGATACTACTGATCCGGAGTTCCCGGGTTCGAACCCGACCGCGGCGGCTGCGTTTTTATGGAGGAAAAACGCTAAGGCGCCCGTGTGCTCTGCGATGTCAGTGCACGTTAAAGATCCCCAAGTGGTCGAAATTATTCCGGAGCCCTCCACTACGGCACATCTCTCTTCCTTTCTTCTTTCACTCCCTCCCTTATCCCTTCCCTTACGCCGCGGTTCAGGTATCCAACGATATATAAGACAGATACAGCGCCATTTTCCTTTCCACAAAAAGCAATTATTATTATTACTGCGCATTTCCTTTCCCCAAAACCAATTATTATTATTATGCGTTGCTTGCGCGCCTTGCGCACAACAGTTGGCTCCGAATCGCAGTGAAAATGGAAATGAAATTGATTTTTAGGCAAAGGAAATGGCGCAGTATGTGTCCCGACTTCGGGCACCTGAACCACGCCGTAAGGGAAGGAATAAAAGAAGGAGTGAAAGAACAACGGAAGAAAGAGATGCCGCAATGAAGAGCTCCGGAATAATTTCGACCACCTGGGGCACTTTAACGCGCACTGACGTCGCACAGCCCACGGGCGTCTTTGTGTTTCACCTGCATTGAAACCTGGCCGCCGCGGTCGGGTTAGGACCCGGGTGCTCCGGATGAGTAGCCGAGTACCCTAACCACTGTGCCACCGTTACATGTGAACTGCAATGCTGAATTGGCGGTTAATTTATTTTTTCGAATGGTCATTATCGTGCGGACGTGTTATGATGAGAGTTCTTGCACACGCCATTCACGAGATAAACGCTTTTTCAATAAAAAATGAATGTGGTTAGCTCAGCTAATCTAAGATACACAAAGCAAAAGCTTTTCGCGTTCATTGTGTTCATTGGCTTATTCGTAGACAACGTTCTAGACGGCGGTAATTTTGTGAAAAGGAAGGGCGCATAACTGGCTCCATGGGTCATTGGACGCGTTAATCACGCTTTGAGGTACGGGGCGGTGGTGAGAGAGATGTTTGCTGCATGCATTAGCGCTGATAACGTTGTGGCAAACGCGCGGTAAAGCAGAAATAGGCCGCAGCGTTCATTGGGTGACCAGCCTCTCGCGATCATGAATTAACTGCCGCCTGTAAGGGTGGCAGATTGAGTGCACTACCTATCCACTGTGCGGAACGCAATCAATGGAAGTTTTTGCTGTCGGACACCAACGCCACGTAAGTTAAATGCGATATTGAGGTTTCCACTGACACAAGCAAAGAGTTGTGCGCATTTCCTTTCACGAAAGTGAACGGCCTCTACAACGTTTCAACGTACATGAACCCAATGAACGCCGGCGGCTCACTCATTTTGTTTGCTTTTTGACGAAAGGAAATGGCACAGTAGCTGTCTCCCATATCTCGATAGACACCCGAAGAGCGCCATAAAGGAAATGGCAATGAGGAAGCGAAAGGCAGAAAGAGGAAATTGAAAATTTTATTTTGAGGAAAAGCGCGGCCCTGGACGGCTCACCGGCGGAACACCTGTAGCCCGGCACAACTAGTGGATCATGCAGAGTAGTAACTAGCGAAGCTTAACCTAAATCCGGCGTTGACTAGCCTAGTGTAGCTTTCACTAAGAAACTTGAAACACGCGCCTCATCCAAAGCCCCGCCGCGGTGGCTCAGTGGTTAGGGCGCTCGACTACTGATCCGGAGTTCCCGGGTTCGAACCCGACCGCGGCGGCTGCGTTTTTATGGAGGAAAAACGCTAAGGCGCCCGTGTGCTGTGCGATGTCAGTGCACGTTAAAGATCCCCAGGTGGTCGAAATTATTCCGGAGCCCTCCACTACGGCACCCATTTCTTCTTTCACTCCCTCCCTTATGCCTTCCCTTACGGCGCGGTTCAGGTGTCCAACGATATATGAGACAGATACTGCGCCATTTTCTTTCCCCCAAAAACCAATTATTATTAATATTATTCATCCAAATTCTGTATGGAATAATAGCGCGCTCCCGCCGCGGTGGCTCAGGGGCTAGGGCGCTTGGCTACTGAGGCGCATTTCCAGGGTTCGAACCAGGCCTTGGCAGCCGCGTTTCGATTTTGATTAAATAATAATAATAATAATAATTGGTTTTTGGGGAAAGGAAATGGCGCAGTATCTGTCTCATTTATCGTTGGACACCTGAACCACGCCGTAAGGTAAGGGATAAAGGAGGGAGTGAAAGAAGAAGGGAAGAGAGAGGTGCCATAGTGGAGGGCTCCGGAATAATTTCGACCACCTGGGGATCTTTAACGTGCACTGACATCGCACAGCACACGGGCGCCTTAGCGTTTTTCCTCCATAAAAACGCAGCCGCCGCGGTCGGGTTCGCAAAAAGCCGATTGTGGACTGTGCGATGTCAACGCATATTAATGATTCCCAGGCGGTTGAACATAATCCACAGCTCTCCACTACGGCACTTCTTTATTATTTCACTCCATCCTTCCTCCTTTATCTTATGGCGAGGTTCAGGCGTCCACCAAGATGTGAGAATTGCGACGCCATTTCCATTTCTACAAAACCTTTTCTTTTTTAAATCCCGCAAGAACAAAAATTGCGGACTGGGAGAAAAGCCTCCAGCGCGATTTTGATTTTCGCGCACTTTAAAAAAATAAAACAAAAAAGAGAGCAAGGACTAGAGGAAGCGAGGTAGCTTCCTAGTCCTACGGGGCTGAGATCCAGGAGCTCTCACCAATGTGGCGAGGGCTCTTTGTCACCAGGGTTATCTGTTGCTAAAGCGTCGTCGCAGCCGAAGGTGACGCGGTTGTTGCGACGTGCGTTCCTTTCAATCCCTCCTCTTATATGTCATCACTCTACTACTGTCTGCACGTGGCAGCGATTGTGGCTAAGCTTCAGCCAGTGGGCAGGCCCGTACACTTTCCTTTTCATTCTTCCTTCAGTCGCAACAACAATAACACAACACAAGGCCTACTTAATTCTGGGTCGCTAGCCAGCCAGGGAGAGCATGCAGTTAATACACACAGTTGGTATGCAACTGGAACATAAGCTGAACATAAACGGCACAGCTCGGAACGATCCGAATGAAAAAACGGAAAATTTGGCTAGATGGTTTTATTTGGTTTTCGCGTAGGGCTGACTGTTATCTGGAGAGCAGAAAGACAGCGAAAAATTGAGCCGAAACAATGTGGTCGGCGGTCATCGAACAGAATTCCCGCTGCTCTTGGCCGTGCTCAATTTGAAACTGATAGCGAACTTTCGAGATACGGCGTTCAAGGTTTCTACAACGTAGAATTGACACCGCCTGCATGCGATCAATCTAGATAAATCTGGTCGCATATTGCAATGCAAACAAAGGGATAAATCCGCATGCCGGCTGCTTTGAAGAGCGAACAACCAAACATTACACAGGTTCGCGGCAATATACATAGTAGCGCAATACAACAAAGACGACAGACTAGCGCACTTACCGACTCCTAATATGCGTATTTATTGTCTTGACCTACTATGCACACTTTGCACTACTATGTCTGCACTACTAGTGGCGCGCTTTAGATGAACACTTTAGATGAACTCAAATGAACTGCTTTAGATGAGCTACTTTAGATGAACTCAGGGCTACTCAAAACCCGTCGTGTGATCAATTTATAATGCGGGGGTGGGAGAATTTGCCCAATTCAGTTGAATGCACTGGCAAACAAAAAGACTTTGTGCACTCTATTTAAATGCATGCACCTGCCACTTGTTGAAAAGTCGTCCCCTGGCTCCCACAACACAAGTGAGCAAAGCCAACGTAGCCGAAGCCACCAGTGTAGGGTCGCCTTCGACATTAGCCGGACGCCCAGACAAATTGCATATATACTCAAGTTTCAGTCAGAAAACTGCTAGACACAGCCGGTTTGGACCACTCTTAGCATTACCCAGGAGCCACCGCGAGGAGGTGGGTAGTCCATCGAGCCCCAAAGTAGTGCAGACAAGGTGTAGCATAGTAGTTCTAGTAGACAGAATAGTAGTTTTAGTACGCAAGCACAACCTTTGTTCGTAAAGTTTCGAAACTGAGTCGATTAAGAAATGCGTTTAAGATTGAAATCATTTGTGCAGCACCCCTTCAAAATGGTCTCCCTTGCAGCCTATACAAAGCTTCCAACGCTTCTTGAGGTCTTAGAAACAGTTAGAAAACGCTTCTTTTGGCAGGGCTGTCAGCTTTGTCGTGGCGCCTTGAATGGCCTCCAGGGAATTTACGGCTCTCTTCACACGAGGAAACAGAGAAAAATCGCATGAGGAGAGGTCAGACGAGTATGACGGATGGGGAAGTACTGTAATGCTGTGCTTGGCGGGAAATTTTTTCACGTTGAGAGCTGTGTGCGGCCTTGCGTTATCGTGGAGAAGGTTCCATTGCCCAAATGCCCATTAGTCAGGGCGATGGTGTCGTAGTGCATCACGCGTGTGTTGGAGCACGCGGATATAAATCTCCTGATTCACCGTCTTCTCTTGTGGGACGAACTCTTCGTGTTTGACACCTCTGGCATCGAAAAAAATAATCAGCATCGTCTTTGTTTTGGTCTTCTGTCGCGGCACCTTTCTCGACACCAGAGATCTTCTGGACCACCATTCGGCGGCCTGCCTGTGTTTTTTTACGACCGTATTGAACACACCATGTTTAGTCTTCAGCAAAGATTCTCTCGACAAATGCAGCATCCTTCTCTGCCTCGGAGAGCAAATCAGCGCTCACTGATGCCAGCGTGTCCTTCTGCTCATGTGTGAGGGAGTGCGGAACAAGTCTGGCATTTAGCTTTCGTTTCCACATGTTCTCACGCAACGTTTGGTGGCATCTTTTATTACTAATGCCTAGAGCATCTGACAGCATGCGGACTACAATCGTGCGGTCCTGCTGTACGACTCCCTTGATCCGAGCCTCGTTGTTTTTATTCCGTGAGGTTGAAGGGGGCCCCTGTGTTCTGTCGTCTTCCACCGGCGTTCTCCCCGAAACAAACCTCTTGTGCCAGTCAAACATTCGCGCCCGTGATAATGTATCTTTGCCGTAAGCGTCACGAAGGAGTTGATATGCATGTGGGGCTGTGTTGCCAAGCTTCACACAGAATTTTATGTTTACACGCTGTTTGAGATGGACGTCCATCACTCCACATTCACTCACAGTAGAATGCGTAGACGACAAATGACAACGTATTTTCTACATGTAGTGCCATCTAGCGGCTGCCACAGCAATTAACATAAATAGCTCAGGTTAGCCCGAAAAGGTGTCATACAGACAGGCACCAACATTTAGTTTGGGTAATCATTTCTTGAGAAGAAAATAAATCCGTCTCCGAACTTGACTCACAAGGGATGAATATCTGAAATAGCAGCCGGGGTTTCCAATCCCGCCCGCGACCCGGCATTGGCGGGTTCGGCGCGGGCGGTTCAAAGTTACTCAGAGGAGTGGCATTTGCTTCGCGTCGTAGTGGCCGCCCAAGACGAACCACAATACAGTACGCTTCTCTGAAGCCACATTTAAACAAAATTTTGACTAAACCATTTGTCACCAAGTTGAATTCGTCAATTTCCCTATCGAGCACAAATTCATGCGCATGTGTATAGAAGCATGTCCCAAGCGAGAAAAGATGCGGCTGACGTGAATCATTCTTGAGTAGGGGATTGACTGGTGTCTGCAGCAAGAACTACCGGACATCTTGGTCTAGAAAATGCTAGCGCTGTTCCTAACTATATGTGGCCCGGGTGGCTAGCACAGTGTCGCAGGCTAGTGATATTGTTTACTGGGAAGCAAAAATTACAACGGCAGCAGTGGTTTCAGAGAGCAACAAAATGCACATATTGCACCTTGCCTAAATATTTCGCGGCATACGCTGTACGTTTTACATGGTCAGCGCGAGCCCGTGTATTTCGAGAATTACTAATTTCAAACCACCAGCCAGTCTACTGGTTCGAAGAAAGCAAAGCAGCGCGTACAAGCCTCCAAACTCGCTCCAAAGCTCCCCACCTCGCCGCTCCCTGTCCTGTTGCTATACAGCGAGCCAGCTAACCACCTCAGAGCCACCTCTATTTTTTGCACTTATGTAGAAGGTGTATAGCTGCGGGCACCGCGCAGAACACTCCAAGCGAATTTGCCAGCCGCGAAAAAGACGGCCTACAAAAAATTGGCTATGGTTCCACTCTGGTTAACCCTGGTTCAATTGTGAAAGCTTCGCTTCCTCGTCACGTCTTCTACACAGCTTTCATTCGGACGCTATCGAGAACTCAAACCGCTCTTTTCCGCAGTTGAAGATTTACTCTGGGACGTGGCGTGCCTTCTTCTAGCCGCATATTCATTACGACGCCTTTAGAGTCGTGCGGCGCGTTCTCCTGGCGTCTCTTTAGCGCGTTTGCTCTTGCCGTTGTTGCGACTCTTTCGCGCTCTTCATAACGACTGCAATACACTGAGGTGATAGATAGATAGATAGATAGATAGGTGCCAGGAATAAAGAAAAGGAAAGTGGACAGGCCTGCTCACTGGCTCAAGAAGGGCCACAGTCGCTACCACGTGCGTATAGCAGGAGGGTTGAAAGATCTGATAGGATAGAAAGATAGGATAGTAAAGAAGCGATAAAGGCAAGGCCGATCCCGGAGGTAGTGCAATACCGGGCCAACCGGTGGCAGGAGTGAAGCATCCTTCAAACTTTCCGCCGGATTTCCAAAAGAAGTCAAACTGGACCCGTGACAGATACTCTGCGGAGTCGGGACATTTATTCACACTGAGGTGAAGCGCATATATATATATATATATATATATATATATATGCCCGCTTCACCGGGCCCCTAACGCTAACGGTCCCCTTATTTTCTTTACCTTCTCTGCTAAAAGCTTAACGAGGGTCTCGGTTCTGGCAGTCTTGATGCCACAGGTTGCTTAAGTGGGCTCTCGCACAGTTTCCGCCCTCGCCGTTAGATGACGTTCCACGTCACGCTCGCGGTATTACAGGACGTGCTACGTCCGCCGCTATGGTCGAGGGTGGCGCTGGTTAACACTCTCAAGGTTAGCGTACAACAAGTAAACATAAATACCCACGAGAGCAGCAGATTGGACAGCCGTCGCCGTAGCTCAGTTGGTAAGAGCACCGGACGCGATGTTCGGAGGTCGTGGGTTCGGATCCCACTAGCAGCATGGTTTATGTTTTCTGCTTCTTCATAAGAAATTTTCTTTAAGCGATTTATTATTCTAAGAAATATTATCCCACTGATAAGCACAACACATAAAAAAAATACTAATGATAACGTTCCCCTATGCACCTTGGTTTCGGTGTTCGGTGACTGTTGGCTCCCTTCATAAGTTTGTATATATATATATATATATATATATATATATATATATATATATATATATATATATATATATATATATATATATATATATATACTGCGCCATTTCCTTTCCCCAAAAAACCAATTATTATTATTATTATCACACTCAATAAATACTAAAAAACTGAAATCGCAGTATTCACGACAAATGGTTGGAAGCTTCAAGTCGTCAACATTTAGGCTTGAAAGAGGTTCGATTGTATATTTCATATAGAAACCTGGCGCCACCAGCGAGGTGAAAGGTATTTTCGGCCTTGGGATTAACCGCCTTCTATGTAGCCAGCCAATAAATACATAGCCTTCGAAAAGCAACTAGTGCACCGTAGACTGTCATGTATATAAACATGAAAACCCTTACGTGGATATCGTTGGCTTCAAACGCAGTTTCTCCGTGTAATCCATCCATTCTGATTATCTACTTCGAAGGCGTTCAGCCATTTTGGTTTCTTACAAAGAAAAGACAGCCGTGAAAAAAGTCACACTTGTAAGGATAGAGAGAGGAAACAGCATACCACTAAGTGTCTATAGAGTGCATGAAGACCGTGTTCATTCCAAAAACTTACTGACCTTCCACTACAGCCCGGCCCCATTGATAGGAATGAGCTGTTCACCGGCTCCTGGTGCTTCAAGGGCGGGCTCACAGGAGGTTCGCTTGGGTTGAAGTGGATGATGGGATGAAGTGTGGATGGATGGATGGATGGGTTGGTGGGTGGGTGGGTGGGTGTGTGGGTGGGTGGATGGATGGGCGGGTGGGTGGGTGATTGGATTGGATTAGATTGGATGGTTTGGATGGATTGGATTGAATGGATTGGATGGATTGGATTCGATGGAGTGGATTGGATGGATGGAAGAATGGATGGGTGGGTGGATGGAAGGATGGATGGGAGGGATTAGATTGAATGGATTGTAGTGGATGGGTGGATGCATTGGATTGGATTGGATGGACGGATGGATGGATAGATGGATGGATGGATGGATGGATGGATGGATGGATGGATGGATGGATGGATGGATGGATGGATGGATGGATGGATGGATGGGTGAGTGGGTGGGTGGGTTGATGGGTGGATGGATGGAGTGGATTAGATTGGATTGGTTGGATGGATGGATGCATTGGATTGGATTGGTTGGATGGATGGATGGATGGATGAATGGATGGATGGATGGGTAGGTGGGTGGGTGGGCGGTGGGTGGATGGGTGGATGGATGGTTGGATGGGTGGATGGATGGGTCGATGGATGGATGGATGGATGGATGAGTGAGTTGGTGGGTGGTTGGATGGATGGATGGATGGATGGATGGATGGACGGACGGACGGACGGACGGACGGGTGGGCGGGTGGGTGGGTGGGTGGGTGAGTGGGTGAATGAATGGATGGATGGAAACAAGTTTTATTGGACAAAAAACGTTCCAGGTCGTCTCCTACTGCTCCAGGAGTGCATGGGCTTATGCTTCACATAAAACCCGATTCACCAGCCAATTCTGTCGGCTGGCTTAGCGGTCCATGAGAATGAGTGGCATTGAGGAAGGGGGAAGGACATTCCCAAATGTAGTGCAAAAGTGGATCTGGGTACGCCACATGTCTTACAACGACGAGGAAAGGTATGGTTTGGTTTACGTGAGTTTAACGTCCCAAAGGGACTCAGGCTATGACGAACGCCGTAGTGAAGGCCTCCGGAAGTTTCGACCACCTAGGGCTCTTTTATGTGCACTGACATCGCAAAGAACACGGGCCTCCAGAGTTTCGCCTAAATTTAAATTCGACCGCCGCGGCCGGGATCGAACCCGCGTATTTCGGGCCGGCAGCCGAGCGTAATAACCACTCTGCCACCACGACGGCTGACGACGAAAGAGTGGAGTGAAAGCATGAGAGACGATAAGGTGAAATAAAGCAGCCCATCTGTAATTGTCGATATGTGCGCTTGATGGCCACCCAGATTGGATGTGGCCATACCGAGGTTTATTGATAGAAGCATGTGGGCCACACTGTGCGCGAAACAAGCAGTCTCCGCGCAAGTTGCACACAGATGTCATTCGTACACAACCTGAGACCCAAACACGTGAAGGAGCCACCAGCGGCCACGAGCATTTGAGCGAAAAAAGCAGAGGCAGAGCTGACTGCAAATTATCTAATAGCGTTAGCAGAAAAAAGACAGTACACGCCGAATAAATTTTCACTGCTATGGAATGCGCGAGAAGTCCCTCCCCCCTTCCTCCACCACAAAGCAGATCATTCGACTGATAAAAAGCATACACGAACGCGAACACAGTCTTCGAAGGCTGGTACAGGCATTGGTGATAAGCCGGATGCTACAATCCATTCTCTACCTCTGTCTCACTAAAACGAAGACAGAAAAGGTATATGCACAAATCAGACAAGCCTAAGAGGTGGATTTAAGTCTGCCCGCACGCACCCCGACCATTCATCGCTTACGCATGGGATGCAAATCACGCTGAGTGAGTGGACGGAAGGTCACCGCAGAGGCCTGGCAGGTTGTATTGCACTGCCACTGGACGCCACATTCTAGCCTCACTCTAGTTGCGACCGATCGGTCTACCTCCGATTAACTCCCACAAGGTTCCGCAATATATCAGAGACCATCTCACTATTCACCTCTTACCTAAAAACATGCACCCAATGCTCCGCTATGCTCGAGGGGCAGCCCACGCTCGCGCCTTGCATAACGCACACGAAAACGAACCTGACGTCGTCTACGCAGATGCCGCAGAGTACTGCCACCCTTTATGTAGGTTGGTGGGTTTTTGGGGACAGAAAATGCCGCAGTATATGTCTCACTACTCGACGAACATCTGAAACGCGCCTTAAGGGAAGCAATAAAGGAGGGACTGAGAGAACAAAGTTAGCTTACGCTCTCTACGTACAACTCTCAAACAACCTACCACACATGGCATCAGGCTCGATCAGGGCAAACACCTGGATAGAAGCCGAAGAAGCAGCTTTCGCTCTAGAGTTATCGTCTTCCACTGCCAATCTTATTTTGCGTGATTACAAACCGCCATTCCAAATTGTGCCCACCGGCATTTACATGCTGCAGGATATAAAAACTCACACCGCCAACTCCCAACCACCTGGTTCCATCGAAATTGCCTGCGGTGCCGACCGATTCGGGCAACCCAGGTAACGAAGCGGCCCGTTTTCCTGTTCCAGCGTACGTCAACCGAGCGGTGCGCACCGAAGACCCAGGCCGCGCAAAAAACCGGCAGATCACATGAAATAACATCACGCTACACTACAGCGAAGAACGTCTACTTTACTCCCGCCACACGCATTCCTGACAAAACAACAACAGACGAGACGCCGAGAACAGCAGGCTCGCACCGCGATGTAATAGACCGGAAAATTACACTAATCAGGACACCAGCACATGTATCGACGTCTGGTAATGTGAGGTCAAACAAGTTAGCTAGGTGCTTTTTATCACGGGTGGACCCGAGCGAGGTATTCTTGACAGGAATTGCATGTTGCGATACAGGGAAATTACACAGCACTATCGTTTGCAAGGAGCAAGACTTCCTCCATCGGCTGGATCCCTGACCAGATAAGAAGGCATCAAATGGCGCCGGGTACAAAAATACACCTTTCCAAATGCGGCCCTCTGGATACTTATGTAGCCAGGGCAATTATCAGAAGAATGCGCAAACTGCGAACTTAGGGCCACCTTTGACACCATCCTGTGGCATTCTCCTAATGTCTCCCGGGAGGGACGAGGCTTTAAGACGAAAGACCAACCGGAGCTAGGCCTCACTACTGAGCTCCTGCCCGACGACTCAGCTACAACCCGTAAGTCTGGTCGAAGCCACCGATGACAGTCAAGACTTTTCAGTCGTCGTCTAAGCGGGTAGCCATCTGTCTACCCTTTCGGTTGGACAATAAGATTTTCCTATCCTGTTTCACTTTTCTTCCCTTCTACTCTATAGAGAACCTGCTCTGCAGCCCCGTGTGTTTGCTTTCCCGCGAGGCACCGTGCAGCAGCAGTCTCGCCTCGAGGATGAGCGGATTCCCTTGTCAGTTACATTACTTGGCAAGAGAGGGCACCAGCTTCGCTTCGCGGAAGACTGCTGAATCCCGCGGGCGGGAGAGGGGCCATGGGGTGCTTCGGCTGGGATCGTCGGCCAGGCGGACGTGTCGCTCGCGGCTCCGCTCTTCACTGGCGGGGCGAGGAAGCAACGGGGAGACCCACTCCTGTATATCGTCCCTTCCGGCCTTCGGAGTATATATCCCTTGCCCTTGCGCGGGCGAACATTCGCTCGGTACATTGCTGGTGAGTCGGACATCCTTGATTCATTAGCTGGCGATATTGTTGCTGTAGCAATAAATGCCTGTTTGTGTCAGCCAATGTGTCGTTCCTTAGTTCCCTCAGAGCAAGGCCCGCCGTGGTTGGCGTGCGCCCTGTAGCGCACGCGATCACGGGGTGGGGCTCGGGCGGCTTTGAACCGTGTCAGCCTCGAGTAAGCGGGGAGAAACCATTTAACTCCCCATGTCAAGCCCAACAACTCACACCCCCGAATGTTCCCTCTGTGGGGCCCCGTGAGCCATATTCGACCATATTATGTTCATCTGCCGACAACTGCAACCTCCGGACCAATGTACTCTCGCGGACACGGAGGGGCGAGCTCGAGGTCACTAGCTCCGACCCGCCCTCGCAACTGAGGCTCGTGCAGTGGGCGGAGAAGGTCGCCGTCTTATACGGGCCGCCGGCCACCACCCACGGCTAGAAGCCAGCCCACATTTGAAATTTTCAACTATAAGAACTGCGCCTAGAGTGAAGTCGGCCACCACCAGGGCGCCCAGTGGAGCGCCCAAAAGTGCTGGGCACGAGTTCCACAGCCGGAAAGGCTATTAAAAGAGCGACTTCATGAGTGCAGAGGCGCATGTTTAGGCGGTGTGGGTCTCTGTCTCTCTCACCCGCTTCCTGCCCTGTCGCCGTCAACCACTCCTGTTGTCCACCTCTCAATTCCCCTTTTTTCTACCTATCAACCTCTATACCCAACTCTTACCCCACCCCAGTCTTGCTGCACTTTTATCCTCTCCAGATTTTACTCCTACTGAAACCTCATGCATATTCACTGCGTACGCACGGTAATTTTTTGCCGAAGTTGAATGCTAACCTAAAGAAAGAAAACCGCAGGTACAAGTGAGCGTTTGTAACAGCAACAAAAAACCTTGTCTTCGTCGCCGGATTATAAGCCGGCCACTGCGTCACGCCTCTCGAAGGCGTTAGGAAGGAAATCCATGAATCATATGATTACAGGTTAACGTCTGCTAACATGGCCCAACCTAGGCCGGCCGCCGCGGTGGCTGACTGGTTATAGCGCTCGGATGCGGGCCAGAAAGTCGCGGGTTCGATCCCGGCCGCGGCGGTCGAATTTCGATGGAGGCAAAATTCTAGAGGCCCGTGTACTGTGATATATCAGTGCACATTAAAGAACCCCAACTGGTTGAAATTCCCGGAGCCCTTCACTACGGCGTCTCTCATAGACCGAGTCGCTTTGGGATGTTAAACACCCATAAACCAAACCAACATAGGCTGTCTTCAGTATTGCGCCGCCATCGAAACCACAGTTAGTGAAAGCCTCGTGGGTCTGTAAAAAATAGATTTTTGAGCCAATAAAGAATACTACACCGGAGCAGTGGAAGGCTGTGCTGCCTTGCTAGAAGCCTGATGAACTGCTGAAATTGATCCACAGAGCTTGCAAAACAGTGAAGGCCACTGAGCCCCTGGACCAAGGGCTCCAGTTTCGTTGAGAAAATTGTTGTGCAGTGTGTTGCTGCATGATGAAGAACTGCAGGGTGTCGCTGCACGAAGAAGCCCACCTGCCTAACGACCACCTTTTTTCCGGAAACTTCACTTCGACTGATATGCTCGAAGATTGGGCAATAAAGAAGACTGACTGGAACACGTATCTCTCTCCTAAGAGCCGCACGTGCCGATTGTGCTAACATTCCAGGGAGCTGCGTTGTGCCACCTTCATATAAATGCAACTGAAAGGGACACACTATGAGGGCTGGTGGAATCCACGTGAAAGCTGGACTGTGCTCTAAGTTAACACTTTTTCTGAGATAGCTACCGAGAGGGACGCAATACGAGGGGTAGTGGGATCCACGTGACAGCAGGACTGTGTATCAAAGTTTACACTTATTCTAAGATAGCTACCGAAAGAATGCACTACGATGGCTGGTTGAATCTACGGGAAAGCTGTACTGTGCTCAAAAATTACGCCAATTCTGAGATACTTGCCGAACGGGACGAATAACGAGGGCTGCTGGATTGCACGTGAAAGCTGGACTGCGCTCAAAGTTTGCACTTATGCTGAGATAGTTTCCGTTAGACTGATGGTATCCGGCATTCAAATACTAATAGTAGCTATTTATAGGACCCTAAGAAATGTGTATGTATATGACAAAAGTATATGAATCACAATATTATTGCCGCAGGAACGTCAGCCTTCCCCTTATTAATTACAAGATGGATTTTTTTCGCCCCAAGCGTGTAGTTTAGAAGTACTACTTCGTAAACATTTAGCGTTAACCAGATCCAGGCTGACCACTTTCCTCCGCGCGTAACTAGCTATACTTCTATTCTAGAACTCATCTTATTTTATGGAGGGATAAAACCTTGCAGTGCAGAAGTTTAGGAGGGGGGTTATAATCTCAAGCGTGTCATTTACAACATGTATCCTTCTACGCCAACCAGGAAGATGCCCGTCGTAAGTCTAGAATGCAAAGCATTTTAGACGGCAGATAACTTAGGTATTAAACATTATCCAGAAGATGCCCTGCAATTGTTTTGTGTGTGTGCCATAATTACGTCCTGGGCCAAGTGGCGATCCCTCTTCGTTTACTGGATATGCGATTTCATCCCATGAAAAATCAACGAATTATCAAGAGCAAATCCTGGAAAACTAGAGGTTTGATAAATTGAAAACCAAAAATCAAACACCGTAGGAAGAAATAATTTAAAATGTGTTGCTAATTACTGAATAAAGCGCTCCTGTTGACCATGGATTGCAAACAGCAAGGAAAACATCAAAGCCATGAAATCTAACGTCTCACTCCCACCGTTCCAATCTCGCCGCAAAATTGGTCACCTAACACTATTTCACAAGCTATATCATCACGTTGCGTTTCACGACTAGTTCATATCAGCCCCCGAATACATTTCACGTCGCATCGATCACTGCCACAAGGTTGGCATCCCAACATTCCACACAAAATCTTCTTTTCAGTCATATTTCCCCGCACATCTGTGGAATGGAATCGCCTTCGCCCCAATATTGCAGCCATTGCTGAAAATAAAATCTTTCACGACGCTGTAGTTAATATTGTTTATTCTGAAGAAAGTGATTGTGTGTTTTATCTGCTTCCACTGTACTGTATACATTGTTTTTAGATTATTAAGGTTTTCTAGGTGTTGTTTGTATTCTTCTAGAGGAAATTAATTTTGTAATATTTATTTTGACTGTATTCTATTCATTGTTCCTTATCCTAATTAACCCACTGCTCTCGATGTGTTTGGCCCTGATGGTAGAGTAAATAAATAAATATAACTTATTTGAGATATTTGGTCGTTTCACGACCACAAATCCCAGGCAAATTATCGTAGTACCTTTCGAATAGCAACAATAACAAGTAACTGCAGCCGGGGATGTTGCCGCGGAGAAATGGCAATAGTTCAACATGCACTTGCCAACCTATTTTCTCAGCCTGCTGCGAGTTTGGAGAAAACACCAATCAGCGGTGGTGCAAACCGTATCAACATACCCTTTGAAGGATTTTTTGACCTTTATTACAACTTGATCCAAAAAATACAATGCTCGTGATATTATCCCGACAGCGTTCTTAAATGATAAGCAGAAGTTTCAGCTAGGTTTGTCGTAGTAATCTTTAGCAAATCTGAAGTCAGGCGTTGTGCCGCATTACAGACGTGTTGCGCATGTTGTGCGTGCCTTAAGGAAGGAAGCCCAACGGGAATTATTAATCACTTGCCAATATCACTCACTCCTGTCCATTGAAATTTATTCAAGCATATTGTAGTCAGATATCTCTGGAGTATTTAAACATGAAAGACTTAATTATCAACAGGCAGCGTAGCCTCCGGCAATGCTTTTCCATTGTTTCTCAACTAACAGAGTGCATGAGCTCAATAAAGCTCTCCACAGAAGAGGGCAGTTCAATATCGCCTTTACAGACTTCTCCGAAGCGCTTAATAGAGCTCAAATGTATGGGCATGCCTTCTAAAGCGATCGCTTCGGTTATATTATATTTAAAAATCGAAAACAATATATGGATGTTGAAGAGCACTGTTCTCGATTTAGACATGTTTACTCTGGTGTAAACACGGCTCCGTCTTGGGATGTATTCTTTTTTAAATATTTACATCAACGATCTATATAGTGATTGCGAACCAAGCACGTCGGAGAAATTATTCGCCTATGGTTGCATTATATTTATAATCATTCCTTCAGTATCCAAGCAACCAATCTTAAATGCAAATGTGCAGCCACTATCAAATTGGTTTAGGAAGGGGTATATGACCAATAATTATTACAAAACAGTTTATCTTCATGTATATTAGGAACATTATTCGCAAAATTTCGGAATCTTTGGGCGACCGCAATGGTGGTGCGCACTTGGGACCACCGCCTGAACAGGGCAGTCGTTCCAACTGAGCTAACCAGGACGACCAGTAGATCAGGTGATACTCCGAGAGCGCACTAATCAGAAACTGGAAGTAGGAAATGTCTTAGTCGAATCTTTAGGGGAATCCCACAAAGTAGAGTAGATTTGTGTTAAGGAAGTAAGTGCTCAGTATACTTGCCATAATCGGCGCCAGAGTGCTTAAAAGAAAGGCTAAAGAGCTTTCACATAAATTTTCGAATTTAAGGAATCCTCTACTGGTCCAGGTTTGACCCTCTACATTATTCTTTCGCGAAACGTTTTGACCCACAGCGTTCCCACTTGCTCCTGATTAATTTACTCTTGCCCATTATGTGTTCTGCTAGCCGTCCTGGCTATCTTACTAGTTACAGCGACTGCCTCGAATAGGCGGTGGCCCCGGTTGAACGATTTTTTTTAACTACAATATTTCTTTGAAAGGTGTACAACTTTCCTTTTTATAAGCATGGCTGCGCTTAGGTGGATGCTAATAACCAATCACTCTTTTATTACAAATATACTCCACCTTGGGGCATTACAGAAATAATGAACAAAGAAATTGGGGTTAGTTTTCCTGATCAAAAGGAAGCTAACATATTACCTTACGCCTTCCTTTGGTTCCAATACCCTTTGGATTCTTATTTATTTTTATGCTTTTATGTTTTTCACCACCCTAGCTTTCAGTCTCCTATTGACGACTTTTGAGCTCAGAAACAGAAAGAGGGTCTCGGTTGGGGCAATCTTGACTAAGAACATCCCGAAGCGGGACATCGGCCTTGAGAGACGCCTTAGGGGGGGGGGGGGGGGAATTCTCAGGAGGATATTATACTACCTGGAGTTGTTAAGGTTCGATAGCATATAAAAAAATACTCAGTTGTTTTTATGTTCCGCCTCCATCGAAATACAGCCGTTGCGAGCTGGATTGAACGCGCGACCTTTAAACTTTATGCCACATGTAGCATAAAAGTGCTCTTACATCGCTAGACGCCTCCACACTCTGTGCTTTTCATTGGTCTTGCAATATCACAGCACGTTCAACATCCGCTGCTATGTCACGGTTGACGCCACTTTCAAGGTTAGACTACGAAGGACACACAGGAAAGTAGACGGTGACACGACCGCCGGGGTAGCTCAGCTTTCAAAGGACTGCAGGTGACATTAGGAGATGTGGTTTCGGATGCCACCGGTGAGACATGCTCGTTTCTTCTACTTTCAGTAAATTTGTAATAATGCAAAAGCAATACTTGCCTGATGCGTGGCTCGGACACAAAATGTCCACCCGAAGTGTTCACTCCAGTGGACACTTACCCGAGCTTGCCCGAGCTTGAGCAACTCTGGTAAGCTCCGGTAAGTTGGAGGAGCGTCGCGCCAGCTGCGCGAAAAGTTACTGGAGAAGAGAAACATGGGTTGCACAATTCCTACGGGTGGCTGCGACGGGACTAGCAACCGGCCTGTGCAGAGGCGCATCGCTTAACCGCGCAGCGCCACTTGTCTGGTAGTGGCATGAGGACTCGCCGCCATCTATGAATGTAAAGCAGAGAATATTGCCAGGTGGCGTTCGTGGCGCTCGGAAAGAAGACGACGCTCGTGGTGCTCTCGTTTTGGAAAGACGTTGAAGTTCGCCGTCTCGCCAACTGAAGGACGTGCTGCCGAGCCCTGCCTTCTAACAGGTCCTCTCTTGTCACCAACACCGTGACAAATCTGGTGGAGGTCGGATCGATCTCATGTCCCGTACCCCAACCGTTAGTCGGAGCTCCAGTCCAATTCCCGTCACGACGCCTGTTCACCGTACTCGCCGCCGGATTCGAGGCTTACCCCCCGAGCCTGTTCCATCCGGTATGTCCACGGAGCAACCTGCCTTGAGCATCCCAATGCCTGGGGCGTCGACACCCTACTTCACGCTCCAGAACCCCCGCATCCCGAAGTCCTTCCACGGCGACATCTTTGAAGACGTGGAAGACTGGTTGCAGCACTACGAGCGCGTTGCCGCATTCAACCAGTGGGATGACGCCGCCCAGCTCCGGAACGTCTACTTTAGCCTGGAGGACGGCGCTCGGATTTGGTTCGAGAACCGCGAAGATCAGCTGGTCTCTTGGAGTGAGTTCCGGCGTCGGCTCCTAGACACATACGGCAGCTCGGATCGTCGCGAACGGGCAGAACGCGCTCTGCAATCTCGCGTTCAGCTGCCCAATGAAAATGTTGCAGCGTATGTCGAGGACATGACGCGCCTTTTCAGACGCGCGGACCCTGCAATGCCCGAGGACAAAAAACTGCGCCATCTCATGCGTGGCGTCAAGGAGCAACTTTTTGCCGGCCTTGTCCGCAGCCCTCCGAAGACTGTCGCCGAGTTCCTCACTGAGTCTTCCACGATCGAGAGGGTTCTTCAGCAAAGAGCATCCGCGTACGATCGACCCGTATCCGCCGCCTCCGTTTCCAGCGAGTTACCGTTCCACGGCACCGATGCCTCCCGGATACGCGATCTCATACGGTCGATTGTGCACGAAGAAATCCGGCAGCTGGACGGGGCTGACGCTCCTCTGCTGACGCTGAGGAGTTTACCCACGAAGCCGAGCAGGCTCGTCAGCTAGCCCGTATTCACATCACCCAGCAACAAGACAAAGACTCGCGGCGATACAACCTCCGGCACAGACAAGTCTCCTACCATCCCGGCGACCAGGTTTGGGTATGGATACCTGTTCGACGACGCGGCTTGTCCGAAAAACTCATTTGCCGCTATTTCGGTCCCTACAAAGTCTTGCGGCGCGTCAGCGACGTTAATTACGAGGTAGAACCGGACGCTGCACTTTCCCAGCAGAGAACCCGTCGAAAGCCCCGTCCAGAGATCGTCCATGTTTTGCGCCTGAAGCCGTATTTGGCACGGGGACCCACCCAGAATCTTCGTGCCTCTCTTGTGTGATTAATTGTGCTTGTGTGTGCTTGTGTGTGTGCTTGTGTTCGCGCGCTCTTCTGCGCGTGTTTTTTTTTTTAAGAGGGGAGGAATGCCAGGTGGCGTTCGTGGCGCTCGGAAAGAAGACGACGCTCGTGGTGCTCTCGTTTTGGAAAGACGTTGAAGTTCGCCGTCTCGCCAACTGAAGGACGTGCTGCCGAGCCCTGCCTTCTAACAGGTCCTCTCTTGTCACCAACACCGTGACAATATGCATTGCTGTATATTTATGTGGACGTTAACCCACGGATCTCCGAACAGAGTACGGTTAGCTGGCCAACGCGGAATAATTTACAAAAAAATACCGAATACCACAGACATAATTTGATTTTTATTTTTGAGGGGTTTAACTTTCCAAAGCGACTAAGGCTATGAGAGAGGCCGTAGTGAAAGAAGGGCTCCAGAAATTTAGACCACCTGGAGTTCTTTAACCTGCACTTACATTGCACAGCACACGGGCCTCTAGAATTTTGCCTCCATCGAAATTCATGCGCCATGGCCGGAATAAAACCCGCGTCTTTCGGGCCAGCAGCCGAGCGCCTTAACCACTCAGCCACCGCGGCGAACGCAGACATAATTACCCATAAACGCGCCAACAAAAACAGCAGTAGTGCACTATGCTTTCGCATTCTTAGCATAAAGGAGTCTTAAATGCTCCCGATAGGTTTTCTATCTAAAATGAGTACGCAATGTATTTGCGGAAGTGATCAATGCTATCATAAAAAAAAATTGACAGTCGACATTGTCGTTAAAATTAGATGTAAGCATTAAATTCACTGCGGGAAGGGCATTTTAGTGCGTCTCAATTATGGTGGTAGCAGCAGTCGAACCCTGAGGATCCATCAGCAGCTTTTGTTATTTGAACAGTGCGCTCGGCCTCCTTTGGTGCGTATTGGCGGAACGCAGTATACCGAACCTTCGCTTCGGTCGAGCAGTAGAACGTTCATGCGCCATCTCTTCTCCGGCACACGTAACGCGCGTTAGAGGTGTCATCTCAGAAGTGAGATAGCTGCATACCGTGCCTTTAATTTTTTCGAAACCAAAGACACTGAAAGCCAGCGAGAGGTGATTGCCATTAGCGGCCAAGGGGCCCGAAGAGATAGGCCGTCTCGTCGATATTCTGCGTTAGGCACGGAAAGCCGGCTCCGACTCCTCCACCGCGATTGATTTCCGCTCCAAGCTCTGAGGACAGCCCCACAGAGAGTATAGTAAGCGTGCATACGTAAGCTGTAAAATTTTGTCGCGCACGGTGCCGTCTTCTGGTTAATTGCGCTTCTCCATATGCTTCGCCGCATACGCGCGAACTCAATGTCAGCCTTTAGGCGCCCTGTCGTTGTCGCACTTATCGCAGGCTATCTAATGTATGAGCAAGGGCCCCTTTTTATAAGCTTCTATGACATGCATGTTAAATGACAGCGAGGTGTTGTGGCATCTACAGCTGCAGCAATCGCCTGAGCCTCCATGCTTGCTCCGATGCGTTTATTTTTTAGCCCCGACGCTGCGGCGAGCTGCGTGCCCGCGCATAGCAGGTTAACTTTGCCTAGCGCATTCCAGAGATGCTATTGCTCCCGCATGCGTGGCTTCGATGGCAGCGCAGCACGTGGGCACCAGTGGGTGATTGCAGGTTTTGCCAAAGTTTGTTTAGGTTCTCCTCCGTGTTCTACCTTCGTCGTTTCCCCATGGTCACCCGCAAAATGCTGACAATGGGAGCTAGAAGCATTTCAGTCTTAAATATATCCCTATGCTTGCTTTGGCTTCAACAACTGTTGGTTTCTCTTGTCTTGTCGCATCCGCGTCGCGCGTTTCGAAAGGGACGAAGCGACCGACTTCTTGTGAGCCACGGGATGATAAGAGTTAAATACAAGGTAGGGGCCTGTCTGTAGGATTACGGTATACGGTGAAGGACAGGCCTCTCCCTTTACGATGCAGAGGACGTAAAAGAACGACAGGCAGTCTTCTTTTTCATTTTTCACTGTGAACTGCATACTATAGTTTACCGCATTCAGTTCCTGTAAAAGCCTAGAGGTGTCTTCTCTCCGTAAAATACAAAAACGTACAAAGAGGTTCGGGAACCCGTACGGGTACTGAAACGTCTTTCATCATTGCTTCACTTGGTCAGTGACTGCAAATGTGTTTCTCTTCTACGCCTGACTAGACGAATGTTCGTCGTATCTTTGACTGCAAGTTTCAAAATTCCTCGCTTCCGGGTTCTTGTAAGCGTTAGTTCCCGATATTCTTAAATAAGGCTCTGCCAACAACACAAGATTTCAAGCTATCAGCAGATAGTTGCACAGGTACCGCTTAGCTGCGGCTGTCTTATGGCTTCGAGATCTTTAGGAGGGTGAAGGAGGAGTTTGGTACTTTGGAAAAACTTCCAGTAACGCTATCCACTCTAGCCTGTAAAGGCTCATTGCACCTTTTCTGGGAACACTACGGTGGTGGAAGCCATTTACATTCCATGCCCAGCAGTATGTTGGAAATGAATCAACTACTCTGAACTTTTTTTCTAGTGACTAGGTCTAACGCTCTATAAATCAACAGTCCGCCCTTCTTCATCCACTTCGTTGGCCGGTAGTGAATTACGCGCAATAGCCGTCTATAAGCATTAAGATCACTTTTTAGCATTGCATGCGCTGTGGCAGATCAAGTCGCGCGTTCCGATCCTTTCATCGTTTTCTTGCATTCTTCGACAATACAACTGGCGGCCCTTTTTTTGTTCCTATCCTAGCTTTCGCTCGAACTTGTATTTGGACTTATATTTCGGCAGCAAGGTAACGCAGAGATTCTGGCTGTCAGTGCAGTGCTCAAGGCGAACTCAGCCCCTTTCGATGGCTCTACGCCCACTGTGCTAACTGAAATCTGTTAAGTATTTTATGCGGATTTGAGGGAGCTATAGTTAGAGGGGATCCGAAGTGGCAAGAGAAAGCAATACAGCAGAAAACAATAGCTTTCATTTATGGCTACCACTGGAATGGCGCACCCTGTTATCTTGTATGTATTCAGCGTTCCAGACTTGACCATGAAGAATTCTAAACCACTAATTAACAGCACCGCACAGGGAGCTTTAAGCAGCTTGTGGTCATCAACGCACGCTCGCTTGTTTCAAGGCTTCGCCGCAAACTAAGTATCTGGCTTTTTTTCATAGAGGCCTGATAATTTGTAATTGTCTTGACTACTGCAATTCTAGTTCAGAAAGTGCACAACAATGGTAACTCAGTAAAGAGCAGAGGGCTGAATAAATCATTCTTTTTTCACCAAGACTGCGAAAGGTCGAGCTGCGAGGCACTATGCTTCAGAGACCACAAGGAAAAAGAAGCCGTGAATGCATTGTGCTTGGGCGAGGAGTGCAGTTTCAGGTGGAACTCACCAAAACAACGATGAAAACGTAACGCTGGCGAGCAAAATAGATGTTTCATCTGGCTTCACAATACTACACTAAGAATACTTCAGGCTCAAATATGCTTCTCTAGAGAAAACCAAGGAAAGAAGCCGCTCTTGTATGTGCGTGACACACCACGGCTGTGTTCAATGGCGGAATGCTAACAGAGTACAGATATCTGCTCGTATAAAAAGGAAGCAAATGTTCGATGGTCAGTTTCGCTCTGCCCATAGTTTTCTGCGGCAGCCATATTTCTCCACCTCATAATATTTCTCTCATATATGCCTATTTTTCTAACTTTTAGAGATCTTTATTTTAAAAAGTTTGAGATATACGTTGGTGCGGTCGGTTGAGTTGGATTGTGCAGCAAGACGGAAACTGTGTACCACTTATCCATCAGCAATTATACGATTAATAAACGTAAGTAAACTAACAAACTGCTGAGTTTAGGGGGAAATATTGTTAAATTGATTGCCGCCAACATCGCAGGTAATCTTTGTTATTAAGCTTTCTTAACCAGAAATGTGTTTCTAAATATCCAACATCACAAATATGCATTTAAAAGCTCGCTGAGTTGACATTCCCGCATTGCATATTTCCGCAAATGGCATCTCTCGCCCGTCGTATCCGTCAAGCACGAACGCAGTAGCTGCATCTGATAATGTAGCAGATTTGTTTTTTGTTTTTTTGGGAGACGACAAAACGCTCGAAAACAGTTTTATAAGCATGTAATGCTGGAAAACCACCGAAGAAACCTTTCAAATGAACATATATTTTGACGCTCAATATTTCGATTCATATTACCGATGAACATAATTTGAGATCAAGGCTCACCTTCGATGACGACGACTATCAATGTAGCATATAACCTGGCCTCTGAAAATCACATATGAGGTTTATTAGTGAATTTCAGTTCCTAAATTGTCCAATTTATGATTCATATGAGGTACATAATATCTGCATTGCGGTACAATCTAGCTCAGCAGGCTGCCCCAACGTATTCCTCACAATTTTCAAGTGAAAATCTTTAAAGGTTAAAATATTTGGTCCTGTGTATTGGCGAGGACACTTTGTAGGAGATAAATGGAGCATGTGAGTCATGCACTGCGACTTTTAATTTATGTCTTTACACCAGCTTTCACACGCACATTGGCATTTTTACATATTTCCTGAAAAAAATAAATCGGTACTAAAATAGTATGCCCGCAAATAACCCTTAAAATTGGGTATCAACTTTCTTTAGAATTGGTATTAATTTTCTATGTACTCTAGCAACCTTGTAGTTACTTTTACATTCTATCAACAATTGTTCATAGAAACTTGGCTGAAAGTTACTTCTTTGTATGCACTCCTGTTAGTAGAATGCTACTAGAAAACAATTTTTTATTCTATGCACCTTTCTTACTAAAAATGTAGTAGAACGTTACCTCTCTGTATATACTCTTGTCAATAGAAAGTTTCTAGAAAATGCTGGTGCAGTTCGACCCATCGAGAGAAATGAGTGAACAAACTGCATGGGGTTTAAGGTGATTAAAATTGTTGTTCGCATTACCCTCAGATCTTACTTGAGTGGCCAGTGAAATCTGTGGCAGCTAGTTGACAATTTCCTTATATCAAAAAGCATCCAGAGTTTTTTCCCGCAAATTCATTCGGAATCAAATTAGGGTATAGAAAAGTGTTTTCAAAACTGAACATATTCTATTTTAGTAAAATTTTCTGATTGCTTTCTATGCGCTGTTGTGAGACAAAATATACTAGAAACCGAAAATATACGTTTGGTCATGCGAATAAAAGCCTAAAATATTCATGTAATATAGCGGAAAACTTCAAAGCTATTAAATCAACCTTGAACACGAAATAGAGATTAGCAATCACATTCTCTTAGCCTAACATATTCTATTAGCATTTGTTGATAGGGAGTTGGTACAATTTTTTACTGCTTTTTATGTACTCTTGTCAGTATAAATATACTAGAAACCGAGAGAAAGATTTCATCATGCGAACAAATACCTAAATTAAGTACTGCAGTTTAACAGGTTAAAGCAACTAAAGCAACCTTGGACACGAAGCAAATATTAGCAGTAACAGTCTCTTAGCCGAGCGTGTTCAATTAATATTTGTTGAAAGGAAGTTGATACAACTTTTTACTGCCTTCTATACACTACTGTGAATAGAAATATACTAGAAAAGAATTGCTTCTGAGGAAAGGTAATGACGCAGTTACTGACTCATCTCTCGATGGACACGTGAACCCGCCGTAAGGGAAGAGATGAAGGAGGAAGTGAAAGAATAAAGGAAGAAAGAGGTGCCGTAGTGGAGTTCTCCGGAGTAATTTTGGACCGCTGGAGGTCTTTAATGTGAAATGAAATCGAACAGCACACGGGCGCCTTTTGCGCTTCAAAGCGACCGAGGAGCTTCGAGTATCGATAAAGCTGTAACAGCTTCGCTCCCATAATCTAGAATGTGAGCAGGACCCGCTTTGAGCACAGCTAAAGCACCGCCACAGTGCGTCTTCCGCATTTCCAGTAGCGTCTCCTTCAACGCAAACACTGTAAGAAGATGTGGCGTGGTAAAATGCGGTTATAGTTGTATTTTATATTTTCCCGTATTGCAATGACTCTGAGGAACCTGGGAAATTAGTGTGGAGTTTTAAAGTTTAAACCTAGTAGACGTGTGAAAGCATGTGTTCATTCTTCGCCTCTCCTTACGGGCATTTGCATATGCACACAAACGCGGTTCTCGATCGCTCTTCATCTTCACACCCTCTCCGCCCGGCAGCAGCGTGCGTGACGTCCTCTTCTCATTGGCTATACCTGGCACTACGCTCCTACGGACTAACCTGACCGAGCTTACCCTAGTCACTCCGAGGCTTCACACATGATAATCTTGTTAGCGTTTCACCCCGTTATGTAGTGCCTTCCCACTAAGGATCTGTGTGTGTGTGTGTGTGTGTGTGTGTGTGTGTGTGTGTGTGTGTGTGTGTGTGTGTGTGTGTGTGTGTGTGTGTGTGTGTGTGTGTGTGTGTGTGTGTGTGTGTGTGTGTGTGTGTGTGTGTGTGTGTGTGTGTGTGTGTGTGTGTGTGTGTGTGTGTGTGTGTGTGTGTGTGTGTGTGTGTGTGTGTGTGTGTGTGTGTGTGTGTGTGTGTGTGTGTGTGTGTGTGTGTGTGTGTGTGTGTGTGTGTGTGTGTGTGTGTGTGTGTGTGTGTGTGTGTGTGTGTGTGTGTGTGTGTGTGTGTGTGTGTGTGTGTGTGTGTGTGTGTGTGTGTGTGTGTGTGTGTGTGTGTGTGTGTGTGTGTGTGTGTGTGTGTGTGTGTGTGTGTGTGTGTGTGTGTGTGTGTGTGTGTGTGTGTGTGTGTGTGTGCGTGAGTGCGCGCGTGCGTGTGTGTGTGTGCGCGCGCGCGTGTGTGTGTGTGTGTGTGTGTGTGTGTGTGTGTGTGTGTGTGTGTGTGTGTGTGTGCGCGCGGGGGCGTGCGTGCGTGCGTGCGTGCGTTTATGTTTGTGTGCGTGCGTGTGCGCGTGCGTGTGTGTGCGTGTGTTTTGTTTCACTTTGTGGTCATGCCCGCACTTCCAGCGTGGTACGTTCTTAAATAATGCCTTCCTTTCCCTTAATTCATGATTATACTCCATCGAATAGCAAGAAATACTCTATATTGTGAGGCGGACGTGATGCAGAGGCGATGACCAAAAAAGGCAGAGCAATACTTAAGGTAGAGCACAAAAGTACGATAGCGAGACTGCCAGCGGGCCTCGCTCGAGCAAAAAGCGTGCAAGGTGCTCAGTGCCATGACGCACGCACGCACAAAACAGGCGATGCGGCAGCGCGGGTTTGCACTAAGTTTCGCATGTCGCTCTAGGGCGTCGCGCGGACACTCGCGTTCTCAGGGTACACAACCGTACAGTAAATGGCATGAGGCACAACCGTGACGGTCGCGTTTCGATGGAGGCGAAGCGCAAATGCGCCTGTGTGGTATTCCGGAGCCCTCCGCAAAGGCATTTCTTGCTTCCTTTCTTTTTTCTCTTCCACCTTTATCCCTTCTTTATGGCATGGTTCGGGTGTCCAGCGAGATAAGTGAGACTGTCACTGCGCCATTTGCTTTCCTCGAAACGAATTTTCATTTTCAAGCTGTGTACAGTACATTAAGCCACGCAATATGCAAAAATTAAATACCGAAGCCAGTGGAGCTGGCCAACATCATCACTCGCGATTCTACGACGCAGTTACGGGGAAATAACTAAACCCTTAAATTCAGATAGATAGTGCCGCCGTGCAGCGACCGCGGCTCTCTGCAGGAGCCAAGCCGCGGCCCCTGCCGCTACCTCGCGCCCCGCTTTCTAAAGCTTTAGTTCGCTGCGCCGCCAGGAACAGGTGGCAGCGAGTAGTTACATTTGCCTGCCTAAATCAATAACAATCTACTGCCTTCGTAAATAAAACAAAATTTTGCGTCGTTTATTGCGCCACGCATATGGCGAAAAAAAACTTTACCAGTTTTATTTTAAAGCATTTAACGTCACGCGACTTTAGCGCCACCTTTTTGTTCGCCGGTGGCGGGGTTTTAGCGCCCCATGCCTACTATCGGCCGTGTGCTACACTACCTATTTTAGTACGCTGAAACGCAGTCTTTGTGTACAGTTCTGGCGGTTGTAGCTATGGTGGCTTTCTTCTGCTTGTTTTTGTCGAATGTGCGGCCTCGTTAGTGTTGTGGTACTGTGCCTGAACTCGGAAGCTGACAGATGGCCCCTGCGCTGCGAAAGACATTCTTACGCGCATGGAGTTGTCAAAAATTGCTCTGACGTACCGCACCCAACACCACGCCGGAGCTGCCGTCGCCCGACGCCCGATAGAAGATACGGCTTAACGTGATTGCTGACGAATGTAAGTACACAGCTGTAAGATGACTTCTGTGGTGTGGCGTGGGGATGCATGAGGGCTGCGAATGCATTTAGGCTTGTTCTTTACGTTATTTGAGCCGTGAGGTGTGAAATGCGAGCACGACACGATCCCTTGCAGAGAGGAGGTGCTTTGACACGCTGGCGTACCAGCTATGCATCTTTTAGATTCGCCCCCTTGCGCTAATTGCGCCAGCACCGTTGCGAATCAGTTATATGATAGAATTTGGTTGCAAGATGAGAACTGTGAGGTGCCGCTTGATTCGCTATTCTGACTGAACAGGAGCAGTGCGTAAAAAGTAGACCATTAGAACGAAAAGTGTTTGTAGCGGCGTGTGTCTTTTGATTCTGGTGCCTGATTGTTTACTCGATATGGAACATTGCCCGTTCTACGTCGCAGTCGCATGAAGTGCTAGGTTTCTTAATACTACACCCACTGCTGGGAAAAGGCATCCCCCATGTCTCTCCAATTAACCCTGTCCTTTGCCAGCTGCACCCACCGTATGCCTGCAAACTTAATTTCATCCGCCCACCTAACTTTCGGCCGCCCCTGCTACACTTGCCTTCTCTTCGAATCCGCTCCGTTGGCCTACCAACATTTATTTATTGATTTGTTTATGTTACCCCTAAATGCCCTCTACAGGAGCAGCTGGGATAAATTGTATTATTACATTAAACAGAGGAAAAATTAATAAAGAAAATAAGCATAGTCAAAGCAAGCAGGCCACTACTTAAAGCTATTTGTACCTAGCACAAAAATATTGATACCCTTTTCATCCAACCATTCGTACTTCATCGAAATACAAAAATATGATTTCAAGTCAGTTTTCAAATGGAACACTTCTCACAACAAAAAAAAAACTCCCAGCAAAGAGGTAAACATTCAAACAATAAACAGGAAAGCAAACTGAAAATACGTGATTAACTTTAAAATCCTCCAGACCAGAGAAAACAATCTTTTGACTGCAGCGCATACTTAAGTCTGACTAAGTGTAACTCTGGTACTGTACACAGAATATAAAAAATCTGATCAGGAAATCAATTATTTCTGCTTTAATTATTATGTAAGTATTCTACTTACGCACTACAAAGAGCATTCAACCATTAGCTCCTTAGCTTGAGCAAAGGTTAAGACGGCGAAATGGACTAGTTGGTAAGAATTCATACTCAAGTAAAACAGCGCAAAAAAAACACTAACACCGAGAGAACGTAAACCCAGTCCTGACTCGCAGTTTTATACACAAGAGAAACTTATTTACAACCTCAAGATATGCAGTGCGGGAAGGCGCACAATCCAAAAAGGTCGCAACAGGACACAAGTTCGCCGTCACTGCCGCGCCAAAAATGCAGATTCCTTATATTAGTGAATGGAGAGACCGCTGATGCAATCACCTTCATTTCTCCAGATATAAGAGGCTTCTGACACTTTCCACATTAACTGATCCCAGTGAAGTAATATGAAAGAATAAAAATCTTAGTCCTATGCAACAAAATTTTTCTTTCGTCGTTTCAACTACGCCGTTCACACGAGGCACAGTGCGCTGACAGATGTGTGCCTGCCAGCGTAACTAGATAAAGAATTCTCTTCCTGCTGCCCGCTGACACCACAGCGTCTGACTGATATAATACTGACCACACAACATTAGCACCTATGGCACCAAAAATGCCAGGTAGCCTGTCTTGTGCCTGACACCAAACTGAAGCGGTACGCAATCTTCATTGGTGTCAGAAACCACACATACTTTTACCTCACAGTCACATTGCCAAGGCCATGAGATAGCTTATTAAGGTAGTAAGACAGCACCCTTGTGCCCTACCGGCCTATCCTGAGCTGGTGTCTTCACATGGCCTAGTATCAAACCTGCACACACATATACAACCAGATCTTGTGAATAGCTGGCTATTGCTATTTTTGTAGACTGAATGGAAATACCATATGATGTTGGCAAAATCTACTGAGCATTGACTTGAAGTACGAGACATCACTCTTCACTAACTTCGAATATCGCTTTTGTCCTTGGGTAGTAAGCCTAGCAAACATTCCATGCTTTCCCCTTCATAAGAGCATCAAGGAACTGTAGTCTATTCGTCTGGCACTGAACACTGATCTCCAATCCCATGCTTTCCTTTTTGAAGGCCTCACAAACATGAAGTAGTTGTAACTAAACACTTGTAAGGCAAGGCCTTGCAAACTGCGCCAAAAGTTTTGGTCCACACACAGAAAGAAAATATTACTCAGGATAGGAGCCACACCTGAGCCTGCCCAAACTTCTTTCTTCCACACATAAAGGCCCTTCTGTTCCCTCATAAACAATGAATCAAGGTGAAATTGCAAAACCTTGGAGACTGCATCAACAAAAATACCACAGTTGTGGACAGAAGAGCTTTTGCACGAAGAAAAAGATAAAAAGGAGCTTGCATGCGTTCAAGAGTGGTTCCTATCGTGAGAGATATTTCCCTTGCTTGTGTAGACCAAAACATTGAGCGCAGTTTTAAAGGCTTGCCTTGCAGGTGTTTAAGTACAGACACTTCGTGTTTGGAAATTCTGCCAGCCAGCCTAGAGCCATAGTTGCAATGCTGCAGGTTATCAATGAGCAAGGCTGGGGATAAGATTTCAGTGCTGAAGCACCCCATGAAGGGATTCTGTAGTTCCTTGATGTATGGCCTTTGTCAAAAATTACAGCCTAAGGAGTTTTCTTCCAAGCTGCATAACGAGGCCCTAGTAGCAACCTGGGAAGCCCTAGATTTCAGTGGTGTGAGGATGAGAGCTCCTCTTACCTTCATTAGGTTCAGAAAGCTGGTGATAGGTAACGAGACACACACCATGACCGAGAAGCAAACTTCTTGGCCTCAAAATTTTTGACAAAGGGTGCATGTATGCAGGTGAGAGAAAAACTCATTTGCTGGGTGTATCAGCCAAGGTCAAACAAAAAGCAAACTTGTTTTGAGCTTCACGGCAGCACATTCAAAGGAGGTAAAGAGGGGTATTGTGGTCTCATGTTTGAAGTCAGTTCCCATGAGGCCTCGCCATTGTCAGACTGCCTCTAGCTTTGGCCTTCAGCATTTTTGGCCTTTTTATGATGAAGCCGGCAAGCTCATACCTGTTACCGCATTGTGCCATGTGTGGACAGCAGAGGGAAAAGGATGAAAGTAAAAAAACAGTGTAAGCCTTTGTTCCATAGTGCTAAGATTTTAATCTTTCATGTGGACCATCAACGTGGGAAGCGTGGACAATGTTTCATATAAGAGGTGGAGATGACTACATCAGCTTTGCCTCTGTTTTCTTGTATGATAAAGGAATCTGCATATCTGACTTGGTAATGTCATTGAACACATGTCCAGTTGTGGCCTTTTGGTTTGCATGCGTTTTTTCCACAGCCTGTTTTTTGGCACAATGGCTTCTACAAAAAAGCACAATTCTGAAATGTTGTAGGGAGCAAAAAACATCAACATGACATCATATTTTTCCACCATGTATTCTAGAATCTTGCCAATACTCTCCTAAGGGGCAGAAACATGAAGGGTAACGAAAAGTGTTCAGCTTAAGTTTAGGACAATGCAGTGAGCTATGGAAAGAAAAACGATTGAACATATAGAAATGGTTCATGAATAAAATTTAGTTGCCAGTTCAACACAGCGTGTGCATCATCATTCTGTCCACATCATCCAGCACTGCTCAGAATAATATATACAAAAGCTGAAGTACATCCAGCACACGAGGATTTCCTCTTAGGTTGGCCCATACAAAAACTGCAGCTTTTGTTTTGCTTTTCATCACAACATTCAACACACTGACCGCTCTCACTACGCCAGGTAGCCTGCAGACTGTCTTTAACCTTTTTTAAGGTGCAAGCTACACGCATCTCTCACCATGGCCAGTCTCGAGGGGAACGTGTGCTCTTTGCAAAGGGGTCTGTTTCTGCCTCTTGCCACATCACGGTGGGGTCGCCACTGCCCAATCGCTGCATCCGCCATTCACACGGGAGGGGAAAGTGCGTTCACTGCCAGTTTGGTCTACGTCATTGGTAACCATCAGGCCTTTATGTTTCATCTTTTGCACTGTATGCAAATACTGTGAATCAAACCCCTTTCCTTTGTTTTGTTATGTGAGAAATCTGAAACGAATTAATGTTTGTGCATGTTTGCCTTCAGTCCGACTGTGCATGATAGCATGCATTCTTCAAGCACAAATGTCAACCGTTCTACCCTTTACATTTCACAAAAAGTCAAGACTCTCAGCCTTTGCAGTTCATCTTCTGGCAGGTCTGCATCAGTGTGCAGAATGACGTGCCATGTGGAGCATTAGCACGGCAATTTTCAAAGTGTAAAGAATTCTGCAGCATTTATATAGCTCCTGAAATTTCAAGCACAGCTGCTTTAGCTTTGCACGACAGCGCACATTAGCAAGAATTCAAGCTGCACCCCAGCAAAGTGCATCATATAATTCGTGAATGGAATGGGCACTGAAAAACCCCAACACTGGCCATAGGAGTGCGGCGCGATGACAGCACGTTGCACACACGTAACGTCCAAGAGGCATAGATCTGCTCCTCTTGGAAAGGTATTTTGATGTTTGCCGGTGTCTCACAACCGTCCATTCCCCCAGATGACAATGCATAAATTAGTTGTTGAAAATAACTGCCAGCTCGAGCTAACTGCCGGCAAGTCAAAGGTCAGAACTGCGCTTTGAATAAAATCAGCCTTCACAAGCGAACAGACTTATCTCAGAAGCAATGACAGCCAGTGTGACACAGTTTATTCTCCTGCATTTGTACAGCCTCCTCATCGCTTTTGATAAACCTCCGAAGAACATGAACTTTCCTCATATCATTAAGCAAACGAAGATACACCCAAAAAGCTTATTCTTCTCAACCTAGAGTTGGTAAATTAAAGCACACTGCAATGTTTTACGCTAGCTGGCTTAGCTTAAGATGTAAGGAGCTGAAAATTAAGGTTTGTGATGCTGACACGTTAATAGGTTCCTGAATTTAAAAAAAAGAGGGCAGTGAACATTCAACCGCACGCACGGCTGCCCATAATCTCAGCCCTTTTATAAAAATATTTAAAATAAATATTTTATTGGTAGCTTCTCCAGGGTATGCTGCAAGTTAAATGTATACCTCGACCGCAAAATAGGGCACTCTTTATTATAGCTTAAACAATTCATCGGACATAATTTCTGAAATTGAAATACTCAGTATGCCTCACTATCTGTGCCAGCACACACAACTTGTTCTGTTGCTTTCTGGTGATGTTAGGCAGACAAGAATGCCTACAAGCAAACTTGCGCTCAAGCCGAAAACTGCTCATTAGGAAAACTCATGTCCTCAAACATCTAGCAGTTCGGCGGCAGCAATTACACCAACATTACAGTTTTTCCTGACACTTGCCAACACAGTCATTAGTATTCCTTCGAGACATCGATACAGGTCTCTCGTTTAAGGAAGTTGGGAAGTATATGGGGGTAAAATAATTCAGGACAAGTGAAAAGTGATATCAGCGTAATTAAGTATTATATACATTGCCCCGCAATATATATTTGACAGTCAAATGTTAGTGTATGTGAGTCTGACTACACTCTACATGTATCGTCAAAAGCCAGCAGCCAATAATGGCGGTAATGGATATACCACTCGCACGTTGCGGACACTTTTGCCCCCGATGGTACATTTTTATTAGGTGAGCTCAAAACTTTCACTATCTGAGTTTTCCTTCTCTTCTCCTTAGCATTAAGCATCATTTATTCATGGACCATGAGACATGCAAGAAAACCATCAGAGTACTTCCTTCTGGATGAGGAATGAGAGAGTGATTCCTGCTCTTAAATATTTTCACCGAGCACATTTTGTGATGAATCTGTGCGCATGTGGGCTTCACTGAAGACGTGCAGGCTCAGCATTCTTTGTTTTTTTTTTTTAAATTTCGGTGAATGCCACCCACCACCGCAGGCGCAGGCAGGGAGCAAGCGGTCGGGTCTTCATGCATCTAGCAACAGCAGACGAAGTAACTTCTGGAGAAAAACTCCCATTGCTTCTGCGGTGATTGCAAAGGCCGCAGGAAAGAGTGAAGCGGTTCCCTTGAGACCAGCTTGGCCTGATATGCATACAAATGGTAAAAGTACATTCAGAATGGTTCTAGAAATCCAATGACATCATTTTTAAGCCGTTTTGACCACACGTTTTGTAGAAGAATGGTGAACACATTTGCACCAATGATTTCGTTTCTTTAAAAAGACGTCAAATGCGGTGCCTATGTTTTTATCTACCTATAAGAACACTTGTAATATATTTGAAGATTGCTTCGAGGCAGTTTACTGAAGGAAAATGCTGAAACGGTCAACAATTTTTCCAAATTTATTTTCCCACCAGTGCGGGCCACATAAAACTGAATACCTGTAACCCTTATTGCCGTGCTTCATGTCCACCCCTCATGTAATAATACCCTGTAATGGGGCCTTTGAGTATCAATATATAAATAAACAAATAAATACCCATTCTTGTAAATACACAGAGAAAACCAGGATGACCATTACCAAAAGAGAAAAACATTCTGAGTGGTCTCTTTTATTGTTAGGTAGTTTTGAGCACGTAAAATATGTTATGTAGATGTATCATATTCGTTTGCCGGCATTTGAAGCAAAAGGAACGCGAATCCCCGAATCCTACAAAGGGTTCAACATTTTTCACATACTTTAATGGCTGAAATGCAATTCATTTAAACCAGCATGATTATCAAATATGTACTGAAGTCCAAAAGCTTATTTAAATGCTGTCCTAAAACAGGCCATAAAATAACACTTTGTCAGAATTTACGAGCTCCTTTCATTCCATACAACTCACAAAGTTTACTTTTACGAGGAGGCAAGATCCGTGCTGTAGGCTCCAAAGTGAATGCAGACGAGCCACATGCAGACATCCACCTGCAAATACTCGTTATTAGAAAGCATAGTGATATAAAAAATGAAAGAATGTGTCACAACATGATTCCCATCAGTTATGAACAGAGAAAAAGAAAACTAGGATATTTAACGCAGTCAGCTCCCCTAAAATTGCAGTCTGTCAACACAAGTACCTTTGTTATGATAATTTCAAAAACCTGCTAAAGCACCAAGTAAACCCCAGAATAATAAAGGGAGCACATACAAAATGCGAGTATGTGTGAAAGGATTCAGCAGGCATTAATTACGCATTGTAGCACGCAATAGACGTGACGCCCTTTATATTGCAACCATGATGAAAATTTACAGGATTAAAAAGACGCAGAAACACAAAAAGCTTGACAAATGAGTGTTAGCAAATGGTAGACAGACTTGCGCTGAAGCTTCTCCACATACTAAAAGCCTGTAAAGAGAAGCACATTTCTGTATTTTATGGCATTCCTTTTGTGAAAAGAACCACACAGGCGAACTGAATGGACATGCTCCGAATGGTAATGCATCTTTTCAGCTAATGATAAGGATTACAAGCGAATAACTCGCCGAGTTGCACAATCGCAGCATTTGAAAGCTGGCCTGCAAGTACTCTCGTTGCCGCTTACTTTTGCACTAACTCAGAAATTTTACATTGTGCTAAATAGGCGCACTAAAGTTTCCGTTCAACGGATTCGCAACAGGAACGTAGCGTATATTGTAATCGTCGACAGCTTTCTGTGGCTTCGAAGCAGAAAATACGAGCGCGAAACGTCGGATCTCACAAGCGCGCTGCATGCACGCACGCGCTCACTAACCAACGACACAAGCTTGTGAGCCGGCGGTGAGAGCTCGTAGCTTCCGCTGCATAGTCACTCCTTCAGAGGCAAATTCACAGAAAGCTGCGTTCGAGTCTAGCCAGAGCATTCTTACCTTGAAAACTCCGTTTGTGACGAAGTCACCGGCACCGAACCATTGGCGCAGAGATCGGCACAAGATTTGCTACACAATTAGCACATTCTATCACATAAGAAGCACCGTAACAACGTTCATACACTGCGATTTCAAAACTGAGACTAATAATAATAATAATAATTGGTTTTTTGGGAAAGGAAATGGCGCAGTATCTGTCTCATTTATCGTTGGACACCTGAACCGCGCCGTAAGGGAAGGGATAAAGGAGGGAGTGAAAGAAGAAAGGAAGAAGAGGTGCCGTAGTGGAGGGCTCCGGAATAATTTCGACCACCTGGGGATCTTTAACGTGCACTGACATCGCACAGCACACGGGCGCCTTAGCGTTTTTCCTCCATAAAAACGCAGCCGCCGCGGTCGGGTTCGAACCCGGGAACTCCGGATCAGTAGTCGAGCGCCCTAACCACTGAGCCACCGCGGCGGGGCAAAACTGAGACCGTGCACCGACTTCTTTTGACGTCCTAAAACAAAGGGGACACTGATTGAAAGAAGCTTCGTCGGCTGCCACTGACCTGTTTGCCACGTACGGCGCGTTTACAGCGGTACGCGAACCTACACTCTTCTGTGGTTACATACGTGCACGAGCCACACTACAATGCAGGACGGTACTGCAGAAAACACTGAAAACCCGGCCTCGTTACACCTGCGCAAATAGCGTAGCACGCAATAATAGACGGGAAAATAACATCGACGGTATAGTGACGAATGTGACGAAGGCCTCTGGCTGGCCTGGCCCCCTGCCGGGCAAAAATGCGATGCTGAGTTTCAGTTTCGGTGTTTTGCGAAACGACTGGTATTTCTTCACGACGGGCACAGGGAAAGTTTACACACAAACTTTTGCTGGTATTCTACCGCATTGAAGGGCGCAAAATTGCCAGCAGCTACTAATATCGCCTGGAAAAGCTAACGTTGCAACGATATTTTTATGCTTGGATGGCGGTTCAGAATTAATGCTTGAGGAAACAGTGCCTTGATAGATCCGCAACGCGCATTCACGCGGTACAAATTCTGTCCACTATTTCGTTTGCCCTGCGGCTGTCTCCGTCTTCTCCCTCTCTTTTTTGGGGGGAGGGGTCTGCGATGCATCTATTGGGATGTTTAGTGCATTCCACAGTTTCTTAGCTGCAATCCCTACGTTATAAATACGAGCCGTCGTTCGAAATTATTTTTTCGTCAGCCGCAAGTAGAGAGAGTGTAGAAGTCAGCGTCGAAGTGGTAGTATAAAGACCGCAGTTCCTCGTATGCAGTCAACGCGCGCGTGCTATGCAGATCGCCAGCTCGCGCGCAGCAGCTTCAGAGTTAATGGCGTTGCCAATTGCACGATGGCTAGCTGTCCTGGCTCAGTGTGGGCCGGCTTACCTGCCAGTCAGAATTTAACCCGACACACTACCGCTATGGGTTCCCGCATGCCCAGTATCGTTTGTTCTGTGCCCACCTAACCTCCCAACACGTTCTGCTCCCAGCATCAAATGCTGTCACATGGCCACCATCATGTCCGACATGCCCAGTTTAGCTTCCCAACAAATATCCGGCATTGCCAGCACGTTCCAGTATGAAAGCCTTTCCTCCCGGCATGCCCAGTACTTTCGCGACCTTGTCCATTATGAATTCCAGCATAAATTATGGTGGTTTTTCCGATAGGGAACTGACTGCACTGTACAGTTGAAATGCATTTGGCATCTTTTGAATATTTCTTCACTCTTGTTTTTACCCACACCGACATTCAATTACTGGTTGTTGCGCACTCGCTGAGCTTACGTCAACAATTTTTGCCTTGACATTAACCATGGCCCTTACTTTACTTGAACAAACGCATTTGTCGTTGCCACCCTCCCGAGCCAAAACGTTTTGCTAAAGCTATGCAAATTAGTTCATTCACTTTCAAGAGGCATTTATTACTGCAATATTTGGCATGTCATTGCCTAAAGAACAACTTGGGTGCTAATTTTTTCTTCTTTGGAGCACATTTTTGGTGTACTTGTTTCCCTTGCAATGAGCATGCCTCAGCAATGGAGTGATGTGCTGCGGTACAAGTAAAGAACTGTCAGTCCAGCTGTTCCTTTAGGGGCACGTTGCTGAGGCTTTTGTCACTCGTAGGTCTGTGTGGCTTTACTTACAAGCACTGCACCTGACACAGTGTGTGCCTTTATGTTTTGATTTATTTGATTAGAAAGGGCCACTTTGGCACTCCTACAACCTTACTTACATGCGTACTATTTGTTCATACATTCTACCCCCCCACACCTGCTATAGCTCCAAATGATGATACATTATCTACAGACAGGTAAATAAACTGAACAGCAAATAAAGTTGAGTTACTTTCTCCTAGCTGCTGTAAGAGAAACAAACGTGCGCAAGTTATAATGCAGTGTGTGTGAGCTACGGCTTTATAGAGTGAACGCTGCCTGAAGTTTGGTATATACCGGTCCAGAAAAGTGAAATAATGTTCACATTTGGTGGTGTGCAAGTTATCATCAAAAGACTGGAATGACTAAATATCTCTTTATAGTAGCCCAATAAGGCATAACATGTTAACTTCAGTTCCTGTGTATATCAGCGTAGAAATGTGGGGGCAGAATTGAGCACATGTTTGGCTTTTTCTTGTTCAAGGAAATCTATTTATTTCTATTGTGTCTGCTGCTTGTGCTGTTACTCAGCAGCCTTATCAAACCTGTTCTGAGTGCTGCGTTTGAGTGCTCATTACTCAGCAACTTTATCAAACCCGCTTTAAGTGCTGCGTTTTAGTGAACAGTTAGCTCATTGTTGCCTCTCAAAGGTGAGATTGCGAAAGAATTCGCTATAACTATATACCTCAAATCTGTTTCTTACGCAGTTCTCTTTCCGCTGCATTCCGCCATGGTGGAAGTTACCTATTGGTGCTGTTGATCACACATCTCATTGCTAGGATTCTACCTCTTCCCGCTTGGAACGCAGACAAGTAACTACAAGGGGGCTGGCTGATATTGCGATTATTTGGAAAAACAGCGCACCTTTAGACACGGAAAGAGGCAGATATAACGACACAGCGCTGACAAACTATTTCTTTATTGCAGAGTGACACAGTATATATACGAAAAGTGGGCGGGAATACATGGGAAGCAGCTGCTATGTTTGCACGCGACAGAAAGATGACTAAGGTGAAAAGACACGAGGTGATAAAGTGCAACTGGGAGTGTATAAAAGGTAACGGCTGGTAGAGGATGGCACCGAAAGGCAGTAACAAAATGACAAATGATAATGCGATAACAACATGAAAAAATAAGAAAATTATAGGAAAAGCCAAAAGGAGATTACAAGCAGAATGAAGATATAATGCATTAAAAGGTCCAAACCAGGCCGTTAAAAACAAAGAGAATTAAAATCGACTAAAAGAGCCCAAAAAGCATAAAACAGGCGGAAAATTCGATGCCAAAAGGGCCAATAAGATCAAAAGGTTGAATTCAGAACTCGTCCAACAAAAACGTCGAGGATAGGATTCAGAACCCACCCAAAAAGACATCGAGGTTAGGAAAAGACTGCCTAATTACTACAAGGAAACATGGTTCAAATAATCTTATTCCTGCTTGGTTAGAGCTATCGATGGTGTGCTCACACAGTCTTTTCCTAGCTTTAAAATGTGGGCTCGTTAACTGATATTGAATAGTTAACATTTTAACTATTACTGTCAGGAGCCTTAGTTATTGACAGACTGTAGCCCACCAAAAGTAATATTCATATCAAGTTTTAGAATTTCGAAAACGCGGTCTATCTCGGCGCATTTGCGCTACAAATTCTGGCTATACCGCGTCAAAGCAGATGCGCTTTCGAGAAGCTTGCAGGCAAAACAACCTCTCCAGAATACATAACTTGTCTGAGTAGCCCAAACTTGTTTGGCCACAGGATCGAGGGAAACAGCGTTTTTGAAATTCTAAAAACTGATACGGATATTACTGGCGATGAGCTAAACGCCTCGCAATAACAAAAAGCCTAGTATTAGAAGTTAGAAGGCTATTATTAACCATATTATTAACCATATAATATTAACCAGTCTGCTAATTAGTACGTCTTAGCTGTATTCTGCTGTACTACACCATGTGCATTGTTATACCGAAAAACAGTGTTCTTCTAACCCAAAAAGCCTATATTTAAAAATTGTGTAAAGTCTTAGGTGAAACACCCTGCATTTGAAGGCGCTTAGATATTACATAGACAATATTCATGATTGAATACAGCCCACGAAAGAAAAACACTGCTTTTCTGCTGGTTTCACGTCAGGTCCGTATTGCTACTGTTCAGATAAAAATACAAAAATACGGGAAGTACTCTGATATGTCATCTCTGTCAAACACGGATTGTGCTCCATCAAGCAGGTGCAGTTCGTTTTTAGCATGCTCGCTCTGTACTACACCTGATCAGTTCCCTGCAGCAATATGGAAGGTAGAGACATCCTCAGCCAATTACGAGAGCGCGTTAAACGTGTCTCTCCGCGCCTCGTCGTCTGCGTGCCCCCAGCTCACGGCGTACACAGGTATGGCTAGGAAAGAGTGTATATCAACGCGGTCTACATAGAGCAAACGTATGCAATATAACGTGCGTTAAATGCAGGCACTTTGGTTGACTTTACGCTATTCTTCACATTTGTACATTTAGTCCACCATGTGCAAATAAGACACAACAATAAGCTCGCCCTAGTGGCGCTATCTGGTTTTCAGGATGGGAACTATTACTGTCAGAAATTGACCCTCCTATAAAGCCTAGAAGCTGCAGAATCGCGACTGGTGAAAATAAGCCAAATTTATCGCTCCCACTGTTTCTTATAGCCGAGATGAGGCGATGAGAAACCGGTACCCTATTTATTGAAAGTTAACATTAATAAATCTCCAGTTATAATGACGAATTCAGACCGAAGCGAAAGATCTTGCTTCTAAAAGCGCCGCCATTTTGGAAACGAAATTTGAGCGTACGCCAGAGCCACGCACGCCAAACTGAGAAAACAGCGTGTGTAACAGGTGCATATGGTAAGGCTTTATTTGAAATAGTGTTTCCCTCATGTACGCTACGAAGCAAGCGGTTGTATAGCGCACGCTATCCAATGTTGTCATTTCTTTACTGGCACTACGTTCTGCAGCATGAGAACGCCGCTTCTGCACTCTTCGCTACTTTGGCAGTGCTGCAAGGAACTACTGCGATGAAGTACAAGAGGCGAGTTCCATGTGCGGTTTGAAGCGATAGCTGTACAAGGGCCCCGTTGAGTGGAGAAGGCGGCCTATGCGTTGTGGCCAGAAACCCGTATCACGCGTGTCAAAAAAACCACTAACACGTGGATGTCGGCAATCAAGATAATTGAAAAGAGGACGTACTCTGAACTAACTTCGGCGAATGTTTCAGGCTAAATATTTTTATAAAGCAATTGGTTTTACAGAAAACAAATTCTATTATATTTAATAGGGATTCGAACCCCCGTCCGCAGGCAGGCATGCTACCGACTGAGTATCGCAGGGACTTTTTTCCCACCGTAACGTAGTCGAGTAATAAAAGGGGTGCCTCTGCTGCTTTGGTACAAGTATGGCTATATATAGGGCTTTTCCCCTAAGACTTTACACAATTTTTAAATTTGGGGTTTTCGAGCGAGAAGAGCGCTTTTTTTCAGCATAGCTTTGTTAGTGGCGTAGCGCACCAGAATGCAGATAAGGCGTGCTAATTAGCAGGACAGTTAACTAATATTGAGTAGTTTAATTTTGAACTATTAGTGTTAGGCTCCTTAATTAACGAGAGGCGTGTAGCTCACCGCAAGTGGCAACCATTGCAGGTTTTAGAATTTTGAAAACGCGGTTACAATTGGCGCTGTTGCCCAACAAATTCTGGCTATATCGTGTCAAAATAGGTGCACTTTCGAGAACCGTGCAGGTAAGACAAGCTCTTGAGTGCACGTAACTAGTAGAAATAACAAAATATTATTGGCCCACCCAGTCCAGGGTAACCGCGTTTTCGAAATTCTTCAAACAGATATGGATGTTACTTAGGGTGCGCTCCACGCATCTCCATAACTAAGGAGCTCAAAAGTAATAGTAAAATATTTAACTATTGAATATTAGTCAACCGTCCTGCTAGTTAGCAATCCATAGCTGTATTCGAGTGAACTACGCCGCTGACAGTGCTATGCTGAAAAAGGGCTGTTCTCGCTCGAAAAACCTATTTTTAAAAATTACGTGGTCTTAGGTGAAATACCCTACATGTATGCGGTGTTGTCGTTTAAGTCAACTGGTACCTTATTTGAGCATGCTAATGAGGTTATGTGTTATTAGAATAGTCCGATTATGGAAGCAGTAATTGGGCGAGTAGAGGTGGAAATGTTTGGCGTTTCATATCCGCTCTGCTTAAAGGGACATAGCGGTGCCTCCATGCGGCGGCCACAAGAAAAGCCGCACGGTATGGTGCACGCCGCTGCCTCAACACATGGTGCGAGCAGGATCAAGTTTTCTTACAGCGGACTTTGCGTCCGAGACTGAAGCTCCTTTTCGACCATGCGATTGTGTGTGTAGTACTGGAGTATCAAATTATCTGTGTTCATCAGAAGCAGCATTATATGCGTAACTTCAGTGTGGAAGACGTCCAAGAAATAATGTACGCGGCTGCTATGTTGAGGGAAATGAGTGAATGCTAAAAAAAAAACAATGTCTGTGGGGGAAGCGAAACGGCTGATGTGTGTCCTTATTACTATTGCTTCATATCCTTGACGGCGGAGCTTAAGAATCTTCCTAATTTTTTCTGTAAGTTATTTGCTACGATTTTTTTGCTGTTAATTTTGGAGCAAACGACGCAGCCGCGAGACTGAGCAGAGCTTAACCCCGTGCCCCTTCTACGCACGTACGTGCTGAAAGTTTTTTTCCAGTTACGTAAGAGAACGTATTTATGGCTGCTAGATTGCTCCACATTTGGCAAGAATCATGTCTGATAAAGCGCCGTCAACGATGAAGGAACTAGAATGAGTTATCTGCTCTTTTTCATGTCAAGCATGTTTAACTGAAAGATACAGTGGAAACGATGATTGAAGCAAAGTTATAATCGCTGAAAAAATCTATGAGCTTGATGAAAGAAAAGTCTGAGGGTTTCAAATCGGAAATGGTGGAGATGAGGAAAGAACTTGCTACACCAAGCGCAGAAAATGAGAAAATTAGTAGTAACAGCCTCTTGACATCATAATTAAAGAAAGTCTGGAAAGGTTTTACTGATATGCAACAATACATTGGCAGAATTAACTTCGCGATAAAGGGTGTTCCTGTAGTTGCAGACGAGAACCTCATGTCCACCATGGAAACAATTTCTGGATGCCTGAGCACTGAAGTCGTCGAGTCTGACATTGATGTTATTCATCGTGTGCCCAGAAAGAAAATAGATGAACAGATCATAATTGTCAACTTTTTTCCTGTACAGTACGGGATAAATTTCTGAAAGTTGCAAAGAAGCAAAGAATGAACGTTTCTCAGTTGGGTTTTGAGGGTGACACGCCGATTTATATGAATGAGCACTTATGTCCTGCTAACAAAGTATTGCTAGGAATGGCAATGAAAGCAAAAAAAAAAAGGAAGTTCACGTAGGTGTCAGACGGAAAAATCCTGTTGTGCCAAGTGGAAATTTCACATGTTCTTCAAGTGACAAGCGCAGAACACTATACAACAAGTTCTCTAACACAATGGCTGTGCGCATAAATGAAATCGAGCAAACCTAGATCGAAAGGGAAAAAAAAACCTGTTTTGCATTGTAATATTGGCAGCATGCATAAAAATTTAGACCATCTTCTTTACTATTTATCATAATTATCCTTGTATTATGACGTTTTTGCAATTACAGACACATGGTTGAAAGGAATATGAAACCGCTGAAATACCCGGATATGCCATATCTTTACCAAGGTGCCGCACATCACGCGGTGGGGGCGTATCGCTTTTCAAAAAGAATAGTGTTGACTACCAGATTGTCACAGATAGCTCATGTAGCAAGCAGTCTGTCGAATCTCTTTTTGTACACCTCGGCTGCGGTCTTATTATTGGTGTGATATACCGGCCTCCAAACGCGAGCTTAAATGACTTTCTCTGAGATATGAAAACTATCATCAACCCGCTAATGACCTCTAAATCTCCACTTGTTATATGCGATGATTTCAGTTCCGACCTCTTAAAAGATGGATGTTCCGAGTGCGACTACCTGCTTCTCATGCAGTCATTTACTTTAAAAACGTTATTTCCTCACCTACTCGAATAACATAGAAATCTTCATCCCTTATTGATCACATGCTCTGCAGCAATGAAAAACTGTACGCGCTGGCGTTTGTGATATAACTTGCTTATCACTGTCCGACCTTCATGTGTTTACCGCGCTCTTACTTATATCCGTATTGCAAAACGTATTATACAGACATAAGAACGCGAGTAAATTATGCCTGTTATCGAAACTTATTGCAGAGCATTGGTCTTGTGAAATTGTACGAGAGTGATGTGAATATAGAGTTCGAAAATTTTATCCGTTCCGTATCAAATGCCGTAATGAAATCGACGTGCGAATGCACACGTCGGCACTACAAAAAAGCTCTGTGCCCATGGATAACTGATAATATACTTGCGGTTCTAAAGTAAAAGGACTCCTTCTATCACAAATGGAAGCAAAACGCAACAAACATTTATTATCATGGTTCATTCAAGGTTTTTAGGAATAAATGTGTTGTAATCACGAGGAGAGGGAAAAATTTATTGCAGTAATCTAGTTACAGAACCTGGCCTTGACTCGAAACAAGTTTGAAAATATTTGAGGACGTCACAGGACTTGGACCAAAGAAACGAGTTACAGCTAATGACATTTCCGTACAGGTTGTCAATGACTTCAATAGCTACTTCCCCAATATTAGTGAATCCCTTGCAAATCAGTTCTATTTTCAGTCCGCCTTTACTAACCTACCTAGAGTTGTTCACACCAATTTTGATCTAAATGCAATCACTGTCGAGGAAATCACATCTGTAGTAAGCACACTCCCAGTTAATAAAGCGGTTGGGCACGACGGTATTAGACTACGGTTTTAAAGCATAACATCGATATTCTGTCCAGCCCACTATGCCATATATTTAACCATGCGATAGAGACTAGTTGCTAGCCAGAAATTATAAAAATCGCAAAAGTTTTCGTATTTTTAAATCTGGAAACGAAAACGACCGAAGTAGTTATCGTCCAATATCGGTACTAAGCATTCTAAATACTGTTTTTGAAAAACTAATTTCCATCTAACTAAAAATATTCCTTAGTATAATATAATCTGTAATCAGCAGCATGGTTTCGTCCCAAACACGTAGACGACTACTCTTGTTCTAACGCTTTCCCAGCTGATAATTCAGCTCTTATTAAAAACTAAATCGCAATTGGTATACTTTTAGACCTCAAAAAGGCGTTCGACACTGTATCAGATCCAATATTACTGAACAAACTAGCCGCCTAAGGAATTATTAATGACACGCTGCAATTTTTCACAAGTTAGTGATCAGGTCCACAACGGAAAGTGATAATTAACAACCTTGACTGTACATATAGCTATATAAATTGCTGAGTACCCCAAATATCTGTCCTGGGGCCGCTACCTTTTAAATTTTTTAAATGATCTATGTTCAATCTCACTTTAGCAGGATTCTCGTGTATGCAGACCACACGGCCTTCATATTCACAGGTAGATCGGTTTCTGCGATGGAAAACGACATGAAGCAAGATTTAATGGCCGTTTCTAACTGGTTCAGTAAGAATGGATTAACGTTAAACGTTGCGAAAAATAAATATGTCGTCTTCCATGCAAAAAAAAAAACATTGATAATAATCAAAATAGGATTTCTTTGAACAGTTGTATAATCGAATCTGTTACTTCATTTAAATATATTTGTGTTATCTTTTCCAACAACCTCAACAGGAAGGACCAAGTGAACAGCGTTTGTAATAAAGCTGCGTTTGACTGCTACGTCCTTTTTAAGGATAGACATAACTTTCCTCGCAACATATTGCGCAGCTTGTACTTTTCATTCGTTCATTGTCATATGATTGATTGCAGCGAATCATGGGGCACACATACTCAACTTATCTCACACCTCTGCTACGCTTACAGAAGCGAGCATTAAGGATTATAACATTTTCGTCACTGCATCAACCAAGCAACAATCTGAAAAAATTCGAGTACTAAAATTTTTCGCTCTACGCGACTACAAAATCTCTCTTCCAGTAAATTTCATATTAACAACTAACTCTGTGCTCGCGATAAGCTCATTCATTTTGCCTTTTCGCAACAAAAACCATGCTGCCAACGGTAATTTTAATCTTCCGAATCATCGCAACACATACGTTGAGAGATTAATTGAGTTCATCGGGACGATGTTCTGGAATACATTGCCACTGGAAAAAAAGCGTGGCAGAAATTCTAAACTGTCTTCAAAATTCTATTTCTTGCATATTCAAGTAATGATGTGATCTCGCTTTTGTGTATCAGTGTTTGCATTTTGTCCTAATTCGCTGCGTATAGTTTTTTGAAATGCTGGTGTGCAGCTTCCTTTTAAGTTTGCCCAAATACCTTGTTTTCCATCCGCTCGGACACTAGATGCTTTGGATGTCATTTTTGCTGTTTTCTTTTTTTTCTTTTTTTACTTTGCATATTTTTGTGGTTGCCCCTAATGTCTTGTTTTTTATTGGACCGGACACTAGACATGTAGGCCATCGGCCCAAGTATTTTGTACAAATTTGCCTTGAATTATGCAATAAAGCTTCCTTTGATTGATGAACCACTCGTACTTGTTCGTTCGCACTCTCTACATAGACATACTTTGGCTATGGTAAAATTTGTGCCGTACAAAAATATTTCCGTGGAGTCAAAATGTTTCTCGGGATGCAGTGGGTACACTACTGTCTATCAGGTTTGTCAGCACTCGAGTGCTATCGGCTTACATATACGCACATTATTGTAGGTTTGCTGAACGCAGTTATTTAGCCACACGCCGACAATGTTCACATTAGCTTCCTCGTCGAATTTTTGGGCTAGCAATATACCTAGCGTAATCCACGAAGCCATGATTCTGAGCCGCATTAGTATGAGCTGCCTTTAACCTCCTATAGGACAAATTTCTTTTCAAAAGTGGTACGAAAATGGCCACCTATTACCCATGTTGCCATCTGTCGGAAAACCAAAAATTGCTCAGCACGAGCCCTCGTCCCATTAAACCGGACACAAAGAGCCAGAAAAGACAAAATTTGTATCCATGGTCCAAAATTTACAGTCAGCATATGACCATCCCGTCTCGTCCAAGCTCACAAGATGGTTAATTTTCTCATCTGCATCGAGGTGTGGTCAAAAAGCCTAAGGAAAGCCCTTGGAGTAGCGCAGGCATCTGCAAATAATGAAGTTCTTCATGCGTCACTATTATACAATCAAACCATTTCTGTTCGTTGAGGTAATTAGAGCTTCTTTGGAGCCTTTTCAAAAGAGGTCTAAGTCCCACGATTACTCGCACAGAACTCTCTGACTGTAATAGGTCTTGAATTTCGGAAGCGGAGGCAGCGGTTAAACCCGCCACGGTCTTTTCAGAGTTTCCTTGTATTTCGACCATTCCTGTATTTGCTTTAATCTGAGTACTCCTTGGCGGAAACTGGTTCGTTCATATTCGAGCATTTTGAGAGAATTTGGTCGCCATCTTCATATATTGACCTCCGGCTAAGTGCACAAGGCCAGCGTAAATAGCGCAGTAGCTTTCCATACTCCATCTGCTAATACTGGCTGGTGTTTCCGCCCTGCTAGGGCAGTTTCTTCCACTGCGGCTGAAATCACAGCCCTTGAGGCTGCATTGCAGAAGTTTAGGACTTTTCCCACTTAACCTGTTGTCATCGTGACGAACATAAAATCTGCTCTTCAAAGGTTAGACCGCGGGTTCCCTCTGCAAGGCGCAGCCTTCATCCTCCGCACTTGTTGCAGCAACCGCACAGCGGACGTGGGCTTCTCATTAAGTTTCCAGTGAGTTTCCTCTCTCAAGACCTGTAACACCTGCCGGCCCAGCTGGTGGCCACGCGTCCGTCTCAAAGAGCAGGGCCAGCAAGAATAGACAGCGTAGCGTTAGCCGTAAGCGATCAAAGTAAGGTGACCGCGTGAGCTGGGCCGATGCAGCAAGGCACGATGCCAAGAAAGCACAGGGGGGTACCACCATCACTACCACCTCTAATAGCACCGCAACCTGTAAGACCGTTAGCACCACCAAGAACGCCGACGGGAACAACCGCAAGTCGAGGGAAGACGAGGTGATGAGGACGTTGAAGGAAGCCAACGAGGCCCTCCGGCGCGAAAACAACGAGCTCATGATGAAAGTGAGTAGGCACGAGGCCACTATTAGCAAAATGGCAAACGAGATCGCGACAATCAAGAGCCTTCTGACTACTCATTTCACCAGCAACGAAATACCCCAGTCAGTATTATGTGACATCACACCGGGTAATCACAGTGCTGTACCACCAACATCCGCCGAGAAGGAACCGGCACCCAAGAGACGGGCACTCGAGAACCCGAAGGAGCGGAAGCTTAATGACCGGGTGGACAACCTGAAAGATAAGGTTGACCACATCGAGGAACATCTCGACGGGCTCGACGATTATATTAAAACAACCTTCACCAAGATCATTAACGACAAGTTCGCCGCCATTGAGCTGACGTGTCAGCAGTTAACGAACGCAATACAGCAAATAACGCAGCAGTACAATCCGCAACAATCATGGCCGCTTCAGCAGCAGCACCAACTACAACAACAGTGAAGGGTCTCGTGACCTGGCACTGGAACTGTAACGGTTTCGCTAGTAACAAGGCAGTCTTGCAGCAACACATAACACAAGTAGCACGCAAGCCCGACATCATCCTGATACAGGAGACTCGCACTGATGCGGTATCGCTACCTGGTTATCGGGTATACGCCAAGTCTCCGAAGGTCACCGGTGGTATAGGGATATGCACATTGGTTCGCAAGGGACTCACCTACATTGAGCATGAGTTGCAAAACAGTTAAATTGAATACACTCTCATCGAGGTTGTTATGGGCAAGATACAAAAGAACAGCACTTTTCTGCTCAACCTCTACAGCAGCCCTTTACACAAGAAACAGAAATTCAAGACGCTCCTTCACATAGCAAGCACAGTGGCGGGGAATCACATGCTCGTCGCCTGCGGGGACTTCAACGCGGCGCACCCGGCATGGGGATATAACAAGCAATTGGCCAAGGGGCGCGACCTGTTCCAAGACACAATAGACCTGGGTTTCACCCTCATCACAGACCCGACTTATCCTACGAGGACTGGGAACTCTGTGTCCAGAGACATGACGCCGGACCTCACGTTTGTGAAGAACGACGAGAAGGGCTGTATCTCCTGGCACAACACGGGGTGTGAGCTCGGTAGCGACCACTACATCGTAGAGGTCATCATACCAGAGGAGATCAAGGCCTCACAGGACACCAGAAAACATAATTTTCCGGATTGGGATGCCTTCCATAGCCTATTACCAACGGAGGTGGAGGAAATCAAGAACATAGCAGAATGGTCAGCCCATATCGCGGGGAAGATCAAGGAGGCGACCAAGGTCATAGAAACGGATGTAAAGGTTGACAAGGTTAACAGCCGCCTGGCGCATTTAATCGCGGCAAAGCATTCTATCCTAAATAGATGGAAGAAGCAACGACTCCACCGGCGCCTCAGGAGGAATGTGGCGGAGCTGAATCGCGCCATCGAAGCTCATTGTCGGGTGCTCTGCACACAACAGTGGAACGAAACCTGTAGCGCCGCATACGGCCAAATGCATTGCGGTAGGACCTGGAACTTATTGCGGCATCTGCTCGACGAAACTAAAACAAAATCCCACCAACGCGACCGCCTCGCAAAGATCATTTACAGATCAGTCAGAGAATACGGGGAACCCGAAGTAATCAGACGTATTGACAGCAAGCACCTCCCAATTACACCCACGGACAGCCATCCCGAGTACAGCGGTCAAGCTAACGGGAAGCTGGACCGCGACATCAGCGTCGAGGAGGTTCGAGCGGCCCTGCACCAACTAAACAGCAGGTGAGCTGTCGGCCCAGATAACATCTCGAACAGAGCACTCAAGAACCTCAGCGATGTGGCGATCGAGAACCTCACCGGTTATTACAATAAGTGCTGGAGGGAGGGGTCACTGCCCCAGCAGTGGAAGATTGCCAAAACAATCCTTATTCCCAAACCAGGCAGGCCACCGAGCACGGACAACCTCCGGCCCATCTCGCTCACGTTCTGCGTGGGCAAGGTGTTGGAGCACGTCCTCATGTGTAGCTGGCAGGATTACCTGGAGGAGTCGGGACTTTATCCCACCACGATCATCGGGTTTCGCCGTTCCCTCAGCACCCAAGATGCGATGATTCTCTTGAAAAACGATATCATTGACGCTGATACCCGAACGAAAGATAACAAGGCTATCCTAGGGCTGGACCTGCAGAGCGCCGTCGACAAAGTGAAACACTCTGCGATCCTAGAACAGGTGTCCACACTCAACATGGGCCCAAGAACGTACAACTACATCAGGAACTTTCTGACGGGGCGGACTACCGAGCTCTACGCCGGAGATCTACGGCTCCAACCGAAAAGGCTCGGCAGTGTCGGGACCCCCCAGGGCTCGGTCATCTCCCCGTTGTTATTCAACCTCGTTATGATCGGGGTGGCCAAGCGACTCTCTCGAGTTGAGGGGGTCCGGCACACTATCTATGCCGATGACATCACGCTGTGGGTTCCGGGAGGCAGCGATGGTCACATTGAGACCACTCTGCAAGAAGCCGTCGACGCGATCGAAGACCAGCTAAACGGATCCGGATTGATCTGCTCACCGGCCAAGTCAGAACTCCTGGCGTTACCACCAAAGTACGTCAGACGTAGCAAAAGAAACCCGAGGGATTACGAGGCCGTCAAGACCGTCACGAGGAACGGTCAAGTGATCCCTGAGGTCGACAAAAACCGGGTGCTTGGCATGATTATAGACAAGCGACGGGGCAACGGCGAGACCATTTCCCGTCTTACAGCCAAGATTACCAACGCAATACGCCTCATCCGACGAGTCGCCAACCGCAAGGCCGGTATGAAAGAAGAAAGTTTGATTCGGCTTGTGCACTCCTTCGTAGTTAGCCACGTCACCTACGTTGCAGCCTTTCACAACTGGATGCAGTGTGAAAAGAATAAGATCAACGGCCTCATACGCCGAGCTTACAAGGCGGCGCTCGGCCTTTTCGAGTGTACGGACACCAACAAGCTCCTGAAACTCGGGGTCCACAATACCCTTGAGGAACTATCGGAAGCGCAACAGACTGCCCAGCTGGAGCGGCTCTCTATGACCGAGGCCGGTAGGCGTATACTTCATTACTTGGGCTTCACGCCCAGGTTGAAAAAGGCCACTAGTGACGTTCCTGTTCCTGACGGGACCCGATGCCGGATTCGGGTAGACCTCATCCCGAGAAACATGAACCCTGAGTTTAATAAGGAGCGAAGAGCGGCGAGGGCCAAATTCCTCATCGACTTTCATGCCAAGGATGCGCACGCCAGGTTCGTGGATGCGGCTGAATACCAGGGAGACCACACGGCGTTCGTAGCTACTGTCATCGATGCGTCATCAGGCGCCACGAGGGCAGCGGCAAGCTTACGGGTCCCAGAGGCATGTCAGGCGGAGGAGGTAGCCATTGCCTTCTCCATTGCCGACCCCGGATGCCAAACGGTGCTGTGTGATTCCCGAAGTGCAGTGCGGAATTATGCCAAGGGCAAAGTGTGCGGTGAGGCTGTGCTCGTTCTGTGCTCGACTGACCTACAACGGGAAGAAAGGTATTTCAGACTCAGGTGGTTCCCGGCGCATGCGGGCAATGATGCGTCGGAGAAGCACGCTAACCACAACGAGACGGCACATGCAGTGGCCCGAGCGCTAACCAACCGCGCCGCTGCAACCGACCGTACAACGTGGTGTAGTGCCAAAGACCACATGACAACATTCAATGAACTTACGCAGTTTTACCGCCTCGCTCGAAGGACTTTCCCACCCCCACACCCGGGACTGAGCCGAGCGGAGGCGGTGCTGTTTAGACAACTACAAACTGGTTCTTTACCAACCCCGGTGTTAATGACTCATCTATGCCCAAACTTATATGAAAGTGATGTGTGTCGCGCGTGCCAGCGGGAGAGGGCAACTCTGACGCACATCCTATGGGACTGCACAAAATTCCCCGATGAGGCTTCTAAAAGCATAACGATTCCGCCGCGAATCGCGGCTGCGGCGGAATGCTCTGACCGTGACGTGCAAACCTGGGCCGTCCAGCAGGTCTCGGCGGCTCTTGAGCGACAAAGGTCTCAGATCCTCCGCTGAGTTGCCGCCTGGGCCCCCGTCACGGCGCCATTAGGTCATGATGCCATTAGGCCATGACTTAAATAAAGTTGTTCCTCCTCCGCCTCCTCTCTCAAAGATGCGTCGGGTGGCGAGCTGGCAGACGGTCATGCCCATGAAGTCTTTCTTGCGGATCCGTAAAAGAATCGTCTAGATGAAACGAGATGCTGCAATCAAACTGCGCTCAACCATCTCAAATCCGTGTGGTACCCGCCATGTGTCGTCAAGGGACCAAAGAGGCCATAACTCAGTATGTTGCACCGCATTCCCAAGGGACGCCCGCGTTGGTGCATAAGACAAGTCTAGCAATGTCACCGTGGCTCATAAGTTGCGAGCTGGTTGATCTAGATCAGAGGCCTAAAATTTTAGTAGCTGTGCGGGCCGCATTGAAAAAATTCTGCGGGCCAGAAGCCGGAAAAGCAAAAAAGGCGAGGGGGAAGGGGAGAATAGCGACGGTTTTTTTTTTTTGGGGGGGGGAGGAGTGAGAGGAAAGGGTGGTGTGAAGAGCGTCAGTCTCAATTGGAGTGCGGTAAATGAAACTACCAAGATAATTGGCCTTGTCAAGAGGAGGTTTTATTTTTTAATCGACGGAATTACCCATCAGTTCTAAGCATGCTCCCGGTTCTACGTTTGACAACGCTCAGAACTGGCAAGGATTGAAATATCTGTCGTTAGCTCTGGTGTGGACACGATTGGCGTGGTGGCTATATAGTGGTAATCTCTCGTCCTTGAAAGCACGCCAGATTTGGTCGCTTCCATTAAAGAGATGAGGAGTTCGCACAATTATATATTCTTGTACATCCCAAACATCGTTGCTGCTTGCTGCCGCGTGATGGAAAAAATAGTTTGTTCAAAAAAGTTTGGTTTGGTTTATGGGGGTTTAAGGTCACAGTGCGACTCAGGCCATGAGAGAGGCCGTAGTGAAGGGCTCCGGAAATTTCGACAACCTGGGTCGAAGGGTTCTTTACCGTGCACTGACATCGCACAGTACACGGGCCTCTAGAATTTCGCTTCCATCGAAATTCAACCGCCGCAGCCGGAATCGAACCCGCGTTTTTCGGGCCGGTAGCCGAGCGCCGTAACCACTCAGTCACCGCGGCGGCAGTTATGCAAAAAAGTTTAAAACTGATGGATATTTACATCTTCAAAGTTAAGTCGTCATGTAGCACTTGCTTGAAGTCCCAAAGCACTATCGTCCCAAAGCCCTATCCCAAAGCACAGGAGCTCAACATCGTCGATTCCCACAGCTTGGCGTGGGGGGCATAAAAAATTTCGAACTCTTTGGAGAGGCTGCGGTTGTATTAAAGGCGAATTTTTAATTCATCCACGAGATTGCGGAGCATATATTCAGAAACATACCAAGATTCTTGCGCAATGTTTTCTAGTAAATTGAGTGTTGGAGAGCTGTATAGGGTGTTGGCTTTTTATCCCCCGCTGCCAGAGTTGTAATTTGACCTGAAAGGCAAGAACGTCCTCGCTCCTTTTCGCTATAATGTTTTGTTTTCCCTGAGTTTTATGTTGAACGTGGCCAGCTGATCACATATTCCTGTGAGAAAAGCAAGGACACGAAGTCTCTTCTCAACTGACACCTGGGAAATTGGGTTATTTTTATCCGTCAAGAAGCTCTCGACTTCCTCTCTGAGCTTAAAAATTCTCTTCAGCACTTTTCCATGACACAACTAGCGCCCGACGATGCAGAATCGGATCTACTTATCATTGCACTATTTTGCGTGTACCAGAGAAGTAAAGTGACTGGTGGCTGAGCGCTCTTGAACGAATGAAGTTCGCTGCGCTGAACAGAACGTCCACAATAGATTTCATATTCAGTTTCTACCGGCTTAGTGCTTCTTGATGCAAGATACACTGCACTGCCACATACCGTTAAGTGACTGCGAGGCCTTCAAACCTCGTTTGCAAACGCCCTACAAGACCGCTCCTGCTTCGGAGCAATGAATGAGCAATGTCTGTAACCATACACACCATCCGTACCCACTGTAAACCGGTACGTTCAACAAGTCCTTAAAACACAGAAATGATGTCCGCTTGTGTAGATAGACAATGGCCAGTGCTTCCTCTGTCACGTTGAGATTTTCTATTGTCAGTGCTTTCACCAAAGGTGAGATAAAAAGCTCCGAGACCCGAGATCGGTTCATTAATGCGTTTTTAATGTCGTGACCTGTATCAGTAATTCTCTACGCAACCAGACTGGGTGAAAGGCTCGTCTTTTCGAATTCTTTTTTCATGCTGAGAAAGATAGCGCCTGCGGTTTCAATCTAGCTGTTGAAGCCGTACAACGCATCTCTGAAACGTTTTGGAGATTTTGTAGTTAGTTGTGAAATAAGCAAGCTCTCTCTCACCTCTTATTCAGTTGATTTGGAATGCTTTTGAGGAAATGCTTGCTGTTTCTAGAGTGACGCCTTCAGTTTATCTACTTTGTTGTCAGGCATGTTTCTAGTTAATGCACAGTACTTTTCACAATGACAGCATAGGAGGCGTCGTCGCATTTTGTACTCCTTACGCACAGACACAGTCTGAAGGCAGATTAAACATATCACGTGGTGCCGCGATTCAGTGAACAAATACGACTGGTGCCATTGATTTTGAGGACACAACTTTTCATCTTCAAGTTTTTGTTTGATAGCGGCATTTTACAGCGGCAGTCCAAGAATGTACCTTCACTGCAAAAACCTATGTTCTTACTGCCACGAGGGCTCTACAAAGTATTGAAATAGGTGTGGGAGAAGGGAAACACAAACTAGAACAGGCTATCGCCGAGTGGCTTTCAGCACGCTTACGGGCCTACTATAGGTTCTCAAATAATGCGGCAAAGGGTGAGGAAAACCGAAAAAATGCTGCCCAAAAATGCGCCTATAATATGCGGTATGGGGATTCCGACGTCTCCAATCGGCAAGTGGACTCTGTGGCATGCAACAAGTACTTCTGGATGAAAGGGCAGCTTCTAAACTCAAACTGTTTGCCATTGCAGGAGTGCTTGTAGGGCGCTCCGGTTATTGGCTCTCACTGAAACGCTGATGGACAGAAGCAAAAGGGGTGGCCAGAGTAATTTTGACTTTGTTTTCCTTTTACACTCCAATGGAATTCCTTTATTTTCTATATTAAACCAAATAATCTATCATCTGCACTAGCTAAACGAGCAACCACTTTATACCTGTACCTTTTCTCAACTTGTTTTTCGTGATATTTCAAACAACTGTTTTTCATGTAACCTTTTAAAACAGGGAAAGGAAAACATACGTGTGAGTAAAAATATATTTCAACAAGCAGAAATGACAACTAGTATATGGGATACTGCCAATAGGAAGTCTGTGGTTTTTTCGAGCGAGAAGAAATAAATGGTAGATGGGCATCTTTTGTATTTTCAGTAAGAAGATAACAAGGGCTACAGGCCCACCACTCCCCCACTCACACCGCAAAATAAACATAAATGGAAAATCTCAGCTTTTCTGCCCTCCTCACTATGAATGCTTTCTGTGGAATCCGAGTGTGCTCTCAGCGTATTCACATCTTTCATTTGTTGCCTGTTGTTGCTCGTCTCGTTTTCGGAACGCGATTTCAAGGAATTAACAAAAGAGCATTGCTGATAGAGCGTCCCGCGCGAGAGGACTAATGCATCAATTTAGAGATCACCTGTGCCGTGTTGACTGGGAAGTGCAATCGTCTGTGCTTTTTATTAGGAGCTCACTACTTTCGCCTCAGACAGACGTTAGATCCGTTCAGGAGCGTACAAGGAGCGAAGCACCGGACAACCTTATCTCTCTTTCACCGCTCCGCACCCTTAATGCAAACTACGGTCTCACTTCCCACGGCACGGGAAGAAAGGCCCGTCTCCTTCCCTTTGCTGCGTATCCTTCGCTGCAGAGCCACATAAAGTTTTCCTGGAGTGGATAACTGCCACACCAAAGTAAAAATCCCTGGTGTGGATATTGGTGTGGATGGTGGCCGCAGCTGGCAAGAGACAGGGTTAATTGAAGAGACATTTAAAAGGCGTTTGCTCTACCGTGGGCATAGTTAGGCTCATGACCAATGATCAATGAACTGCCAATCTGTGCCTCTATTCCTTAATTTGAATCACGAACTTCCGCCTTGTACAAGGATAAATTAATGAGGCGGTAATAACAGGCGTCAACGATGCACTTCCTAGTAGTCATGACACAGGTAATCTGTGAATTGACCCAATATATGCCACTCGGGTCGCTCCAGCATTATTGCAGTTTTTTTCCTTTGCTGAAATCGCATTTTGAAGACGAGCGAGCCAACTGCAGGCAAGTAATGAAAGATCCGATGACGCTGAGGGTACACCTCGGATTACACACAAAGCATGCAGATGAGATTAGGCCGGAAAATCTGCGTGCGTTCGTTTTTCTTCTGGGGGGGGGGGGTGGAGGGGGGCGGAGGATTGGTCAGGCAGGAGGGCTCGACGAAGGGAGTGAAGCCTGAAGCCCTTGTTATGTTGTCACCGTCTTACTGAAAACAGCATAAAACATGCCCCTTTATCACTTCTTTCTTCCCGCCCTAGCCGCGAGCATCGTGACTGCCATCACCACCACGAAAACTTTGCTCTCACTTTTTCCTGACAAGCAGCTCTTACCCTAACGTGAGTTTGTCTGTTTTATGTAGTTCATCACCAAAATTGTGGCTGTAAATACCAAAACAACCAAAGTGAGAAAGGCTACAAATATAAAGGGCGGCGTGATGAGCTTGTGGAAATTATTATGTACAATTTTATCAAGTACAGGTCAAGGCATTCCAGTGCGGTGCCAAGATAGGCGGAATGAAGACAAAATTAAGCTCGCCACCACTCTACCTTATTTCCTTAAGCGAATTCAGTGAGCACTGATGATCACAGTCTCATGCAAGCGTTCATACAAAGGCCCACAATAGTGGTTCAGGAGTGGCCCTCTTAGCCAGCAGTAGTTGTCGCATGCATCATAGCGCACTTGCCGCTTGAGGACATAGAAATCCACATACTGCATATTAGATACGCTTTTTTGAAGGATTTTTTCTGCTTTCTCACCCTTTCTGAGGTTATCTTGGAAGATATATTTTAGGGGTGTCTAGAACCACCAATGCAGAATAAAACTGCAGAGCTATCAAAGCTAATCAATAAGCGTAAAGTGACCGAAATAAGGAAGTTTAATGAATATACCTTCTAACCACGTTGGCCGAAGGTGTACGTTCGCAGCTGGGCGAGAACTCGACCCGCGAAGGCCGCAGCGGGGTTTACGGAGCTTATCCCAAGCGATCACCCCTAAAGGAAGCCGGGCGCCAGGCCGGGGTCCGCTTGTACCAATTTTTTCCGGTGGGCGTCCGGTGGTGGGTTTCGAACCAACCACCTGCCGCAGCCGAGACGGGCGCCTAGTCGGCACGAGAGCAGCGTTCCAGCGACAATGGCTAAAAGGCCGCCTTTGTTTGCCATGCAGGTGCTGCTTCTACTTGTGGCGCACAGTTTTCGAACAGTCCTTATCACTCCAAGGCTGCGGCATGGTCATCGACAGCAAGTGCAACGCCAGTATTTAATCGCTGGTGTCCGTGGGACCGCTCCAGTGGGCACGAGAGCAGCGTTGCAGCGACAATGGCTAAAAGGCCGCCTTTGTTTGCCATGCAGGTCTGCTTCCACTTGTGGCGCACAGCATCTACATCTGCCATCCTGCCCGTGACAGTGCTTCTCTGCACCAAGTGACGCAGTTTGCTTCCTATCATGTGCCTCCTTTCGTTCATCAGGCGGCGCCCTCTTGATTTGCGAACAGTCCTTATCACTCCAAGGCGGCGTCATGGTCATCGACAGCAAGTTCAACGCCAGTATTTAAGCGCTGGTGTCCGTGGGACAGCTTCAGTGGGCACAAGAGCAGCGTTGCAGCGACAATGGCTAAAAGGCCGCCTTTGTTTGCCATGCAGGTCCGTAACTACATTCCTTTGTGTGCTAAGAAAAGTGGCAATCGATGCTTACTGCTGCTCCCGTGCCCACGGGTGTTTTTGAGCGTGTTGACTGAATGCTTCAATAGCTGCCTTCTTTTGCTATTGTCGGGAGATGTGGAAGTAAATCCAGGTCCTTTTCACACGCGCACTAAAATATTCAGCGGTGATTCGAGCGCAGACACATCGATCGAGGAAAGTAACACTGCCGCTAAGGTCGTATTAACACAATCGGAGCAAAACATGGAAGTACTTCGTATCTTGAAGGAATTGCAGGCACAGTCAATCGCGCTTTCAGCCAGTAACGAAGATATAAAGAAAACCATGGAAGAACTACGGAGCGGACAGCAAAGTATTAATTCACCCCTCGCCTGTATGAATTCCAGGCTTACGACAGTTGAACACTCACTTGAAGCAATTGACGAAGTAAAACAGGATTTCGAATGCACTGCTCTTGATATTCGCAAACAAAATCAACTGCTGCAGGCACGAATTCATGAATTAGAAGACCAGAGTATCGCCGATGAGAATGACCATCAAACATGGAATGGAACGGAAAAAAAAACTTTTAAACATCCTCTCAAAATATGTTGACCCCGAACTCTTGCCAAATGACATAGATAGGGCCCATCGATTAGGGCGGTACTCTGATTCTGGATGCTGTCCGGTGATTGTGAAGTTCAACAATTTCAAAACCAGAGAAAAAAATTCTGAAGTGTAAAAAAGACAAAAGAAGAAGACGTTCAAGTGACAGATTACTCGTATGCTACACGCCAAGCACGCAAAAAACTGATTGGCTTCGCCAAATCACTGCCCGGCTCCCCATCTTTTAAGCTAAAATACAATAAGTTGGTCCTGAATGACAGATCCTACATGCATGACCCTGTAAACGATAAAACATTTCAGATTACCGCAGAACGCGCCAAGCCGATAGCCCAGCACGCGCCTTCGTCTCTCTCCGCTGCATCTAGCACTTGTAAATCTGCCTAACGGTTACCGAGGGGCAGTGATCGTTGTCTAAGCGCAGCTCAAACATCAGTTTTATTTGCTAATATCCGAAGTGTCATCAAAAGACGTACAGAACTCTCCTCTGCCATAAGTGCGTGCTCCGCTGACATCGTCGTGCTAACTGAAACTTGGCTGCATGAATACATACGTGATTCTGAAATATTCGATTCACCAAATCATTTCCACTTCTATCGTTGTCACAGGAAAGATCGGCAAGGTGGTGGCGTACTAATAGCAGTCAGTAAAAATATAGAGTCATGTTCTCTTCACATAACATCAAGCATCGAAATTATATGGGTATCTCTTCAACTAGGATACCACAGAATAATCCTAGGCGCATGCTATCGACCGCCTAATGCATCTCCTACATTTGTTGCAGAGCTTCATGATACCATTAATGTTATAGTAACGCGTTACCCTTCGTCATCGATCTTTTTATTGTGTGATTTTAGCGTTCCTGGCATCAATTGGTCCTCGGTGCAACCATCCTCCTCTTCGACACTACGCAAGGAATTCACTAATTTATGCTCACTGTTTAATCTTACCTAAATTATTACTCAGCCTACAAGAATTACTGAATTTACAACAAGTACATTAGACCTCGTACTAACAACATGTCCAGAACTGTGCTCAGAAGTAACCTACATGCCCCAGTTAAGCGAACATTCTTTGCTCAATTTTTCTGTCAACATTCCCATACAAAAGTCGGCGAGTCACACTAAAATAATACGCATGTATCATCGCGCTGATTTCAACAAAATTAATAATGAACTACGTTCTTTCCTGGCCACTTTTTCGACGAATTCGACTCGCGATCGGTGAACGCAAACTGGCTCTTATTCGAGAACAAAATCTTAGATCTCACCAGCCGTTTCATACCCACTCGCGTAATATCTTATCACCAGCATGCGCCATGGTATAACGCGTATTTAAGCGCTTGTCTAACCGTAAGAAACGCTTCTTCCGTTCAGCTAAAGAATCACGCACTGAACATAATTGGTCCCGTTATCGCTCTGCAGCTTACACTTACAATTCTGCGGTCAAGAACGCTAAAGCCAATTACCAGAATAGCACTCTGCCGGGTATGTTGCTCAATAACCCAAGAAAATTTTGGAGCGTCATTAACCCCTCTGAAACGTCTAGAATAATACTAACGAATTCAAGTGACGAACCTATATCTGACACTGCCTGTGCAAATGTACTGAATGATGTGTTTTCGAGCTTTTTTTCAAGTGGTGAAACTACGGATTTCCCTCTACTGTCTCATAATAACTTCCTCCCAATGTACCCTGACGTCATCCATCCTGACGGTATAGTTAAAATAATTGATAATCTTAAGATATCACCCAGTGCTGGTTTTGATTGCATTACTACAAAGTTCCTGAAAAGTACTCAAATGTATTCATCGCTTGCCTTAACTAAAATATTTCAGCAATCTTTGGAAAACGGTGAACTACCGGCTGATTGGAAGATATGTAAGGTGGTTCCTGTGCATAAACCTGGTAATAAACATTAGCCTTTTAACTACCGGCCCATATCTATTACCAGCATCCCATGCAAAATCTTAGAGCACATACTCTTTTCACATATTGTCCCTTTCCTTGAATCAAACTCGTTTTTCCATCCTTCTCAGCACGGTTTTAGGAAATCCTATTCATGCGAAACACAGTTACTCTTATTCACGCACAAACTCCACGCAATTTTATATTGCCGCTCGATCGCCGACTGCACCTTCCTAGATTTCGCGAAGGCATTTGATAAGGTTTCCCATCATCTTTTCTTACTGAAACTGCGCACGGTGGGATTAGACACTAACATTCTAAAATGGCTCGAAGATTTTCTTACCAATCATCAGCAACTTGTTGCCGTTAACAATGCTAATTCCGCCGTTCACACTGTCCTTTCCGGTGTGCCCCAAGGCACAGTCTTGGGGCCCCTGCTTTTTCTTATATTTATCAACGACTTACCTAGTAACCTTTCTTCTTCTGTACATCTTTTTGTCGATGACTGCGTCCTTTTTCGGGAAATAACAAATAATAGTGACAAGCACAGAATTCAGTCTGACCTTAACGCTTTCTCAACATGGTGTAAAACTTGGAATATGCCTTTAAATGCTGAAAAGTGCAAACTAATGCGCATTTCTCGCGCTAGTAGTGAATCGCCCGTATATACTCTTAATGATGTGCTGCTTGATCCAGTTACAAGATATAAGTACCTCGCTATTCATATTACGTCTGACCTTAGCTGGCATGCGCACATTGAGCACATCACTAACAAAGCTAATCGCATGCTCGGATATCTGAGACGTAACTTTCCCGCAGCCCCAACTAACATCAAACTTCTACTCTATACGACACTCGTACGTTCACAACTAGAATATGCTTAATAAATCTGGGACCCTGGCGTTAAGAATTTGAGCGACCTACTGGAGATGGTACAACACAAATCAGCGCGGTTTATTCTCTCTGACTTTCGGCGTACATCCAGCGTAACCGCTATGAAAACTACCCTAAGCCTATCTTCACGTGCATCACGGCGCAAAATTGCACGCCTGTGCCTTTTTCACAAAATATTTCATCATGAGTCTATTCGCTACGCGTTACTTCTTCCCACTTCATATATTTCACGCCGCACAGATCACATGCATAAGGTAGGCATTTCTATATGCAAAACTAAAACATTCTCGGATTCTTTTATTCCTCGCACGTCATATGACTGGAACCACCTTCCTTCCTCTGTTGCCACAATTCCTGACCCTGTATTGTTTAGGTCTGCTGTTACCGCTTCTATTTAATGATATATTGTGTTGATCACTTGTTCTAACTTATCTATGTTGTGATAATTTATTGTTCTCTGCTGTTGTTTGTATTTTCAGTGTTATTATGTATTACCCACTCCCCTATGTAATGCTTTGCCCTGAGGGTAAAATAAATAAATAAATAAATTGAATCAAGCGTGATATACAGTAAGCGGGTGGCCTAAAAGCGATGAAGAGGAGACTAGGCATAGCTAAGAATCAAATGTATGCTTTAGAAGAAGAGAGAAATGTCATTGCCAATATGGATACGATAACTAAAATAGCTGAATACTTCTGCACGCACCTATTCAGTCGCGAGTGCAATCAGGACGATAATAACAGAGCCAGTGGCTCACAGCAATTGGGCATACCGCCAGCAAGGAAACAGTACGTAAAGCACCAGGAGTAATGCAAAAGGGGAAAGCGGCTGGTGAGGATCAGGTAAAGATAACTATTGAAGGATGATGGGAAGAGTTGGCTAGCAAAACTAGTCACACTGCATATATGACCTCCTTGTGGCCTCGAGCGTAACAAAAGCTTTAAAGAAAACCTCACCTTCATTCATAATAGCCTCGTCAAGAAGATGAAAAATCACAGACTGATCAGCATGCTGCCCGTTCGCTGTCAAGTATGTACTAAGGTGTTAGCTAATACCCTCGACAACCGAGACTACAGTCAACCAAATCAGGAAGGCTTTCTTAAATGATGATCAAAATAGACAGTATTCACACCATCACGCAGGTTATACAGAAATGCACCGAATATAACCAAACCCTATATATAGTCGTCACGGATTACGAGAAACTATTAGACTCAGTGGAAACATCAGCAGTCATACAGGCATTATGGAATTAGGGTATAGGCAGAAGTACTGGAAGATATCTATAACGGCTGCACAGACACCATTGTCCTCCATAAATTGAGCCCAAATATTCCAACACAACACGGTGTCAGGCACGTAAACACAATCACGCCAATGTTAGTCACCACTTGTTCGCAAGAGTTATTCTGAGGCCTGGATTGGGAATATTTGGGGATAAGAGTTAATTGTGAATGCCTTTGCAATCTGCAAATAGATAAACACATTGCTAAGTAACTCAAGGGATGAACTGCAAAGCATGAAAAATACTTTAAGCAGGCAGCGCTAACAATAACAATATATGCAGTAAACCAAAGTAATCTGCGATCGTCATGCGAGGTAACAGCAGTTTACAATTGGTACAGAGGTTCTGGAAATGGTTAGAGAATATTTGTACATAGGGTACGTAGTGACCGCAGATCGGAAAGGCGAGAGCGAGGTAACTACAAGAATAAGAATGGCGTGGAGCGCATTTGGGCAGTGTCTGATATCATGAATGGCAGTTCACTAATATCGTTCAAGATCAAAATATAAAACAGCTGTTCCTTAGCGATACTCAGCCATGGGGCTCATACGTGGAGGCTAACGAAGACTGTTCAATTTAAATTTACGACAACGCAGCGAACCACGAAAATAAAAACGATAGGGGCAATGTTAAGATACAGGAAGGGTACAGAGTGGGTATATGGGCGGTATATTGTGGGTATATTGTGGGCGGTATACTGACATTTCAATCAAAATCAAGAACAAGAAATGGGCTTCGGCAGTGCATGTAATGCAAAGGCAAAATAACCGATGGTCGGTAACGGTAACTGACTGGATACTAGGAGCAAGCAAGCATAGCAGGGTACGACAGAAAGTTATGTGGGCGGATGAGATAATAATGTCGGAATAAACTGCCCGAAGCATTCCACAGGAAACGGTTTATTGAAGAGGTATTGTAGAGGCCTTAGTCCTGCAGTGGAGAAGGTCAGGCTGATGATGATGATCATACGCGTCAACCTATTGAATTTCACACACCGATAGTCTGCTCTAACTTGTTTGTCGTTCCTGCAACATCTGCTTCAATATTTCTACAGCACTTCTTGCAGTAACAACATAGACTTTTGCAATGAAAGTGCACTGTTGAATTGCTGTCGCTGGTTTGAACGACACGAAAGTTTGAAGAAGAAAACCGGTGTTTTCAACCTCGATGTGAACAGGCGTATTTCATAACTGAATCTGCGGCACTAGGTGACGTGTCTAATCTGCCATCAGACTGTGTCTGTGCTCAAGGACTAAAACATGCTACATCTCCTATTCTGTCATCCTGACAAGTACAGTGCATTAACTAGAAAGATGCGTGACAACAAAGATGACCATTTAAGGCATCACTCAGAAAAGACAGAATTTTCCAAAAGCATGCCAAACAGGGGAAGAGATGAGAGAAAGCTTCATTATTTCCTATCTAATTGTTGAGTGTGCAAAACCTTTCACTGAATGACAATTCGTAACAAATTCGTAAGTCGCAGGCTTTACTTTTCCCAGCCTGGAAACAGGTTTCAAAAAGTGATGCCTTTAACTCGATACGTTTGCTGACTATTACTGAGATAGTGTACGCCAATGAAAACCCCGTAATGAGCCAGTGTAAGAACCTCAATGTCTCAGCTCTCGCCCTTGTGGGAAGCGGTGACTGTAAGGCAAAGCTGTGTGCCATTATCAATACAGACGTAGACAAAAATCACAGCGCAATAGAACTACTGGACATTGTCTCGACGAAAGGCACCACTACAGAAGCGGACTTCATTTTGGGGCTTAAAAGTGCTGTTTAACGCTCCGGCTTGCAATGGTAGCGGATAGTGTGTTTGGCTGCCGACGGTCTTCATCAATGGTCGCAAGAAGAAACGGTCTTATAAAGCCTTTGCGAATTATGCTTGAAGGCACCGGAGTGAGTGAACAGCATCTGGGGCTTACAAGAAACACTATGCATGAAAACACCGAGATTGAGATTTGCTACGAATGTTGTGTTCAGAGTAGTGAACTTCATTCCTTGAACGGCGCTGAACCGCCGTCAATTCCCCTTCCTGTGTCAAGACGAAGAGCGCAATCACATATTCTAGATCTTTACCTTATTTGCTACGCAGCGTTACAACTTGAACAGGTGAACTAACCGCGGCCCTTAACGGGGGAGGAGGGCAATTTTGTTCACTTCAAGACATTATTTACCCGCACGGACTCGGACAAATAGGAAGGAGGTTTCCGTCCTTCTAAAATTCCTTCACCACGCTGCTCTGTATTCAAAATGGTGACAGAACCAAGTGATCTCTATTATGTGTGTTTTTGTGCATGCAGGCGTAGGAATAAAAAATCACATATCTGTGCCGAAACTCTTGCAATCAATAGTTCAGTGCTGCCACTATGATGGAACAAATGCCACCAGAACGAATGAAAGGCCTACATCAGCTAACAAAAACTCGACTCCTCAGAAAAATATTGGAACCGTATATCATCTTCGAGAGCATAAAATTCAGTGCAGGAATGGCCTAGCCCATTCGATAATGGCCCATAGATGGTACCACAGCACTCTTCGAACGAATGTCGTTGAGGAACTTTGACTATTAGGCCGCCTTCGCTTCACACTTGGAGAAGTCTGCACTCTCGATCTGCCTTGGTTCTTGAGGGGCCGCAGCCATCAGCCGCCTCTTCCAGCCGGGCCGCGCATCTCTCGTCGCTTTCGGTGCCCTCAATAGAGCCGCTACTACAGTCCATTTCAAGTGGAGGGTGCATGACTCGGAGAAATGAACTCAGTGGTGTGCGTTGCGCGAACACCTCAAAGTTGACTTCCGTCCCAATGTTAGAATAGAGTCAGTCTTAACAGGGTCTTATTTGCCGGATTATTTTGCAAAGCTTCTTCCCTTGGCTGTGGTTTCGTTGGGTAGTAGAGAAGGACATAGCTTAGAATGGGCAATAAAATGGAAATGAAAATAATGCGCCCAGCCCACACCACCAGGTTGCACAGCGGACTAGTAGATAGAGACATAAAATTATGGCGAGGCTTAAAAAAAAGCATATCAAGAGGGGATAGTATGAAGTTGCTTGATGTGTTTACGGTGTCTCCAGACTCCTGTTATGATTCTTCTGCTTCGCAACTTTCGAATGTGGACTGGAGAGACTAGTTGGGTGGTGGATAATTGAGGTTCAATCAATATCGAAGCTGCGGGTTGTTATATCTTACCTTGCTGTATGTCCGCCGCAGTGGCTCAGTAATGATGGCGCTCGATTGCTTACCCTAAAGGCTCTGGTTTGATCCCGGACGCGGCGGTAAAATTTCAATGGGGGCGAAATTCTAGAGGCCCGGGTACTGTGCGATGTCAGTGTACTATAAAAAACTCCAGGTGGTCGAATTTTCCGGAGCCCTTCACTGTGGCGTTCCTCATAGCCTAAACACATAGCCTAACATAAACTATCTCTCGCTGTGTTTAGGCTGTGACTTTAACTTTAAAAAAAAATGTTTGAAAAAAGGCTGAGCTTCGCGCGATGTATGCATGATGGCTCCTAAAAAATAAAATACATTGATACTCACAAAACATTATCTTTACGCTTGTTTTTCTTTCTAGAAAGACAGGGAAATCGTAAATGTTTTTCTGTTGGTAGGTTTTCTTCATCTCCCCTATTTAACTTTTAAGTTTTCTCCGTTTTCCAGTGCTTTTCATTCCTTTTCTTTAGTCTTGACTCCTCTTTTCCTTCTTTTCTCTTTTCTATTGAAATTCTATTTACGTAACTTTGCCCCAGGTTTCATGAGCTACGAATCTGCCTTGTGCTCGTTTATTTCTATTCCTTTGCTGTTAGCAAATCCAACTTTCCACTTCCTCCTTCTCCTTTCGTTATCCTTCTCTTTTTCACTATACACATTTTCCTCTCCTACCTCCTCCTTCTCTAGTTCCATCTGAAAGTTTTTCCGAATTTATTAGTTCTTTGCTTTCTTGATTTCATTTTGTTGTAACATTTGCTTCAAAAAAATAGTAGATAATGAAAGAGAGCAGATGAGTCGAATATAAAGAGGACTCCCCACTCGACATTAGTACCGCGGGTAGAAGGAAAGGAAGGAGAGAAAGACAATAATTCGAACTGTTGCCAAAATAAGAGTAGGTACAAAGATTGATGGCAGATGAAAATGAAAGTAGACAGTATGAAACAGAAAATGTTTAGCCTACATCTAGCGTCCCTGCAGCCAACGGAAAAGCCCGACTTCTGCGGCGTTTCTTTTTTCCCATTTTTTCTTCTTTTTTCTTTTTCATGTGCTTCCTGTGTTCCTTGTCTAAATCTCTATTGTTTCAGTTGTTTCCTGGGCCTCTGCTGGTCCCAACGCCGTACCATTGTTCCTTCGACCTCTGCTGGTCCCAAAAGATGCCAATTCAACTGCAGAAAACTCAGTGATATAGTTATCATTGTATACTCTACATTCCAAATTTCTTTGTCTGGTCTGTTTGTAACATGACTGTGAGGTTTGCGGCATGTGAATGAATGTTGTGTATTGCACAGCTAAGTTGCCTTGCCCCCTTAGAAGATTTAGCGCCTCCGGCCTATCGATCCTGGGGCTTACTTCGGGAGGCAGGACAAATTAGTTATTCATAAAATTTTTGTAATATTAACTGATTCATTTCTTTCAAATTTCGCATTTGTGTCTGTTGTTTTGATTAATCCTGGATTTTAGTTGACTATCATTGGTCCCAATGTTTTAAATAATTTTTCACTGTGTTTTGCCGTATTTGTACAATTCTCTGCAGTGATCAAAACCTTCTGCTTTCAGTCCACATGGGAATTTCGAGGTGATATGTTGAACAGTGCTAGATAAAATAGCAATCTCAGTGTCCTTAACAGTTTGTGATATGTAATAGTTTATTGAAAAATGACCCGGAATGCGTGTTATGTTTTTGATCTATTGATACGTGTATGTGTTGTTTCCTTCTCTCCAGTGTGCCTTCCACTTTTGAATTATTTCTTTACTTAATCGTTTTTTTATGATTTGCTTTGTAATTGGTGTCTACTTATTCTGCGTTGCAAGCTGTTCTCTCCAATTCCTCTGCTCTATTGTTACCTTAGTCTCCACGGTGTCCTTTGATGTATAATAGTGTTATGTTACGTTGATAACTTTTCTAGCATATTTTCTTTCGTGTGCAAAGCATATTACTGGAATTCCTTTTCCATCGTTTTCCCTGCTTGGCGCTCATACGTTGTGCTGGTGTTCGTCTTGAAGTGTTTGATTTGCTTCCTAGGATCAGCCGAGGATTCGCTTGTATGATGACTATTGTGTTGCTAATTTGTGAAGCTTGCGTGTGCTGGCTTTTTGGCACCATTTACGTCTTCACGTTGTGCTGCCTTGTTTTTCCTGCCATGTCGATGACAGGATTTAGGTAAACATCAGCATTATTGTTTCCTTTTCTTGGACTTTCAGTTGCTTTATTCGTCAAGCAAAGCTAAACATTGAGTGTCTCTCTTCTTCACTTGTCCTTCCGCATTCTTGCCTAGGGGACATGATGGTTCGTCTCAGCACGTACTAGCTTCATGTCCTGTCCTCGAGCAGTGTCAGCACCTTGGACGTTCTCGGCTTTCGAAGGTGCCATGGTTCAAACTTGGGCATTTAGTGCACCTTGAGATCCTCACATTGTCGCGCATTGAAGACGCTGTCCATCTGACAGTCAGATGCGTTTTGCCTGTAAACAGGTTGTAAGATTCTCCTTTGCTGCAAGGGTGATAGTTTTCACAATTCTTCTTCCCAACTTGTTTTCACTTCCAGACCCTCAGTTGGAAACTCAAGCCCATTCGGTTTGATTACTCTTCAAAGGTTTCGACCTCTATGTCGCTTTCTACTCAAACCGCTTTCACTTCATACCTCCTTCCTTTCAGCTTCTTAACTTACAGGTGTTCCAGTCCTTTGCACTCCACAAACTGTCTTGAAAGGAAATCCAGTTAGCACGCATGTGTTGATCTTACGATAACGCCTTTTTTCCTCTTCTCAGAGTTGTCTGTTTTCACGATCAACTCCACTGTATGTGTTTTTTAGCAACCCCATTAGAACTTCTTTCTTTGCAGCTTTTGCTGAAACAATGACTGCTCTGTGCTCTATTGGTTATTTTCCTTGTTCAGGTTTAGTAATTTTAGGTTCCTCTGCATAGGGCCGTTCTGCTTTTTCTTTTAGCTGCTGCTTGGCTTCGTGCAGCCTGCCCTGGTAATAGTGGCGCTCTTGGTTTGACTCCAGAGTGATAGTCTTCAGTTTGTTGACTGCTGTCATAAAAATCTCCAGTTGCTCCCCAACTTCATCTTCTATTTTTGTCAGCACTGATACCTTTATCAAGGCTGTTGCGAACATTTTATAAAGCCTCGACATCTTGGTCAGAAGGGTTTCTTCACCTTCACCTGTTTCTCCTCCACTAATTCGTTTTAGAGATTTCAGCGTTTCCTTTTTCTTCTTCCACTGTGATAAGCAGATTGACTCCAGATCTGTTGTTTTCGCTTGTGTCTGGGTCGCCTCCTCTCAATCCATGTCGTCCTGGCTGATTCCTTCTTGATCCTCACTTCTGTCTCGCTTACTTTGATCTGTCAATGCTTTCTTTTTGCCCGCCTATAGTTTTTTGAATTCACTTCACTTTTATTTTCAACATTTAACAATTTTGAAGGCCTCGCAGGCAAACGCTGAAGCAAAAGCTTGACGAGGCCTTGCAGCCGGCGGGCAGGCAACAGTGACAGCGCCACAAAAAATTCAAAGATTTCTACTGCTATACCAAAAATCAGTCACATTTTATCATAACTTTACAAAATAAGAGTTGAAGTAAATGTATAAAAAGACACCAAGACGTTATACAAAGAATGCGTTAACGTGCACACGATATTACCGAAAAAAAGATAATTGCACATATGACAGACGAAACTAACACAAGTATATTTTTCTTGCACGTGCTTACTTTTTGTGCGAGAAACAGCAAACGAGGGTTATTTAAAAAATTAAAACGCAAAAATTTGAGTGTTATTACAGCATTATTAAGCCAAGATAAATTAAGGTTATTCATTAACTATGGCACTGTATAGGTTAATAACTGCAGAATTTGATTAGTTCGGTGATATGGAATCAGCCATTTTTCACGGGCACGTGTTAGAAATATTGCAGCGTAACGTTGCACCTGAGTGTCCTTAGGAATTATTTATACTTTTCGTTAGCAAAATAAATGTGGTAGAACAGACGGTAACTATAAAGAGACAGGCTATTGATAACATAATTCTGATGATATAATTCGTCTGAAGAATTTAAATATGGTACATTGTTTATGCCATGCATGGCTTTTTTTCTAAACGCACATGGGTACCGACGTTTTTTTTTTGATGTAGTGCCCCGTACGAGTGTACAATAGTTAAGGCGTTGACGGAAGAGGGCGTGGTAAACTTGTATCCTAGCGGAGATCCGAAAGAGATCACGCGTCCAAAATAAGGCACCCACAGGCGACGACAGTTTTTTATCCACTTGATCTACACGACTGTCCCTTGTCATCTGAATAGAGAATAGGAGAGCCAGTATTTTATGCTGTTTCGCGATACCTATTTTGTTAGGTAGTAAATTTTTACTCGTGGCTGGAGGCCAAGCATTTGTTTTTAGGGGCAAATAAAGTAATTTTATTTTTTGCCTATTTATTTTTAAGCTGTTTGTTTCGGATCTTTTCAGTAGTTTTGACAAGGCATTATTTGCCATTTTAAACAAATCTACTTTTTTAGTTCAGCTAAAGAACAAGCAATTAAAACTTGTTCTTTACATGCGGATAATTAAAATCCGCATGTAATATGGCATTGTCATCTAATACATAAGATCATTTACAAAGACATTTAATAAAGACGGCCCACAAATATTGCCCTATGGGACACCGCATTAAATCTGCCGGAAAGTGGCATAGTAGCCTTTAATGCCTGTATATTGGTATCGGCCGGTTAAGTGCGACTGCAAAAGAGAATTCGTTATACCACGGACACCATAATGATCTAGCTTATTTTAATTTATTTATATATTAAAATACCCTAAAGGCCCTCCGGGGAGGGTATTACATGGGGGGGACACACGAAGTACTTTGACAAAAATTTGCTCGAAACAGAAAAGAGAGAAAAAGGGCAGAGATCATTTCGAGGTACAGTAATAAACAATAACAAAGACACTATAGCGCAAATAGAATGCGTAAAAACTTAAACAGCTGGGATTAAGAATACAAAAACAACGAAGAAAGAAAAAAAAGAATCGAAAAGGAACATATGAAAGAAAGTATTCGACGGAGCACAAAAGAAAGATTACTAACTCTATAAAAGTAAAGTGGTGCACAGGGGCGTCACATTCTGATGCAAATATGCAGCATTTTCTGAAATTTGTCTGGGTGAACCTCGGTAGCAATATCTGATGGTAGGTTATTCCAGTCACTTATCGCTCTAGGTATGGATGATTCTGCGTAAACTGATGAGTGAAAGGCTGGGCGATTCACTTAGAAAGGACGATCACGGCGAGGGAAGATGAGGCAAGGTGGCCGAAAGTAATTCATGCAAAACGTCATGGTGATAGAGCTTGAGAAACAGAGATAGTCGAGCATGTTTTCGTCGTATTGATAGTTGACCTAATTCGGCACGATTGTTTAAAGATGTAACGCTGGTTTACAGGTAATAGTCCAAAAAAATGGGGCGAACAGCACGGCTTTGCAGGGGTTCAGTGTTGCGTACGATATATTCCTGGCTCGGGTCCAGATTGCACATGCATATTCGTTTTTATGTGTGATTAAGGTGGTGTTGCAGAGCTTGTTAAAGTGCCAGGGTACTTGCGTTAGTTTGTGTTTTATGATTCCGAGTAAGCGATTAGCAGTTGCAAGAGTAACGTTGATGTGGTGATGCCATGTTAGATCCTTTTGAAAATTTGCTCCCAGGTATTTGTAGGTGGTAGTAAGCTCTGCAATAATGTTATCCATAAATATGAGGTTAGATTGAGGGAAGAGGAACGTGTAAATGACATGCACTTGGTTTTGGTATGAAGTAGGGTCATTGGCCAGTCAGAACACCACATATTATTCGCGTTTAGGTCTGATTTCAACGCTTGTTGGTCAGTTTCAATGCTAATTTTACTATAAAGAACACAGTCATAGGTGAGCAGTCTTACACGGGACGAGATGTAGTTAGGCAAATCATTATTCTACATTAAAAAAGCAATGGACCAAGCACGCTTCCTTGTGGAATGCTGGACGTGACTGGAATAAAATAGGATTTGCAGTGGTTTATATTTGTTAACTGTGTTCGGAATGATAAAAAAGACTTTTATCCATAAAATGGCTTGTGTGTCAATGTTAAGATGTTTAGATTCGTCAGTAGCCTGTGGTGAAAAAAGCGGTCAAAAGCTTTAAAAAATTCAGGAATATTGCATCCACCTGGTTGCCGACGTCAATACAGGAAAGCAATTCATTAGTGAATCCCGCTAACTGTCCATCGCATGAATATTCCTTGCAAAAGACGTGTTGGTATTTGAAGATTATGTTATGCTCTTCAAGGTATGTTATGATTTTCGAATGCATGATGTGCTCCAGTAGTTTACACACGGTATTAGTTAATGAAATGGGTCGGTAGTTAAGATGGGATGTGCGATCGCCAGATTTAAAAATTTGTATGACCTTAGCTGTGCGCCAATCATTAGGAATCCGGCCGGATGACAATGACTATGAAAAGGTGCGCATAAAATTACCGAAAGGCTTTGTGATATGCTTTTTGGAACTTTTTGTTGAAGCCAACGTGGTCAGATGCAGACGACATTTTGCGATTATTAAGTAGTGATAAGATACTGGACTCGCTGATAGTAATCTGATGCATAATCATAACTGAAAGTTTACGTATGTTTGGGCATGAAGAGACGTCCTCGCGAGTGAACACAGACAAAAATTCGTGTAGTATCTGTGCGCACTCTAACTCGGGAATAGGGGCGCCTGTGTGATCAAGAAGCGTAATTTCAGGATGACTGCTGGGGTTTACTACTTGCCAAAATATCGAGGGTTGTTAGTAAGCATATATGACCTGGTCATGGTTAAAAAAGTGTCGACGAGAGCATTTAAGTAAAGCTTGGTATTCTTTGTCACACTGCTTGTATTTGAGCCACGATGATGTATGATTGTTCTTGATGGCTTGCCTGTATAATCGCTTTTTTGTTGTTTAAGGGAAGAAGTTGCTTGTTAAACCATGGTGCAGAATTGTTACTCCTAATTCTTAAGTTGGGTATACACTTATCAACATGGGCGGGGAACATATTTTTGAACGCAATTCAGTTTTCTTCAACTGTACAGGACGAAACGCCATTTAGAAAAACATCAGTAAAGAGAGATAGTTCATCATTCATTCCATTGAAGTTAGCTTTGCTATTGGATTTAATTTTCATATAGGTCACCTTTCTACTTCTATCTGAACAATATTTCGAGCAATGATGTCATGATCGGAGATAACATCAATATAACTGATATTCTTCCAAATGTCAGGAATATTAGTATTAGATCAAGAATGCTGGAGCATGTGGGAGTGCGCCGTGTCGGTTCCATGATGAGTTTAGATAATGAAAAAACTAAACATGACTGAAGAAATGCGTTCGATTCTCTTTTACTCGCCGCGACGATAGTGTAGCGCAATTAATATGGGTGTAGTTAAACTCAAAAAATATCAATAAAGCACAATTTGGAAACCGGTTTCACACTTCACTCAGAATGCGATAAAATTATTCAGCGATAACACTGCTCTAATCTGGGGGCCGATAAAATCACCAAAAAGTACGTTCTTAGTACTACATTTTATCAAAGCCCATACACAATCAAGAAACGTAGAAATTATAATGGGAACACAGGATGTCTTTTTTTATTGCCAACAGAACACCGCCACCTCTCCGATTCGCCCTGTGGCGGCGAAAAATACTGAACGTTGCTTGAGTAAAAAAAAAATTTGTCGTCAGGAACGTTGTCCGTAAGCCACGTTTTCGTGAGCGCTAATAATGATGCAGAACATGAGTCGATCAGCGAGGAAACAGGAACGGCTTTCGAGAGGATACTTCTGACATTTGTATAAAAAAAAACATAACGTGTCCTTATCAAGTGGCGGCAAGGAATAGTTATTTGAATGTGGTAAGGCTAGTAGGTGATTGGGTCAGTCATCGGGACTTACCGTGGTCCGAGCTTCTACTTGTGGCGCATCATTTCTTGACGTTTCCAAACGAACCGCGCAGTTGGCATCCGTGTCCCAGACGGAAATATTGTCGTTTATAACCAGCTGGCTGAAGGCAAGGCGGGGACAGTCACTCTCCTTCTTTATCGATTTCGAGAACTGCCTAAGTTTTCGACGCTTATCGCGCACATCAACCGAGTAGTCACGTGCTATCCTGAAGTCTGTTTCTTTAAGCTTGTTCCCGTTGCTTAGCAAAGTGTTGATTTCTTTTTCATTGTGGAATTTCACTATTATTGATCGATTTTTATTATTTGAATAGCCACCGAGACGGTGGATTCTTGCAATATACTGGACTGAAACACCTAGCATATTTTGACTGAATTCACCAACAACAGCCTCGATGTCTTCCCACGTTTCTCACTGTCGATATTGTTAACACCAAAGGACAATGCATTCGGCCTTCTTGAACGGTTTTCCAGGTCATCAATTTTTTCTTGGAGTTTGCGAACATCGTTTTTGCAGGTTTCTCGGATCTGCTTACAAGGCATAGGCACAAGCTTGGTTTCCAGTTCATCGACACGTTTAGTTAGCGTGTCCAAGTTACTTTTAAGGGTGACATGCATTTCTAAAACTAGTAACAGATTTAAGAAGGTTCGCATTATTTGCCTCTATACGCTGGATAGCATTGCACGCTGGGTCAAGCTTATCTTCTTGCGCCTTCATGAGACCAAGGTTCGCCTCAATATCACCAGCTAACAGCTAAAGGCGACACAAGTAGGACGCCGCTGAACGAGAACGCTTGCAACAATCGGGTGGCCACGACACCGCAACAAGACAGACATTGTTGTCGCGAAATGCGTAGGCATCGAGATAAGTAACCCGTACAATTGCGAATGGTGAGAGCAACATCCCAACTACTGTGGCGTGGCCCGACCGACGTGTCGAAGATGTTGGCGCCCTTATCACTGTAGGAATCAGCTGACAGCGTTCCATGTTGCCAAACGAAAGGTGATTCTGTGTTCACAAGTTTCGGTGAAGGTTGCGGCCGGCTCGAAGATAGGAAGCATTGATCCAATCGAGACGCGGCTGTCACCGTCGTTGTGTCAGCACACCATCCGTCCGCTGTCGGGGAAAGCCCAGTCGATGTAGTTGGCGTTACCAAACCAAGCGCAGTCACGGGAGCCTGTGCAAATGCGAATGGTGAGAGCAACATCCCAACTGCGGTGGCGTGTGTGACATAATGAATCAAACACTTTACAGAAGGCGATATATATACTTATTGTAAGTTTCTCAAGGCCCTATGAGAAGATTGAAATTATAAATATTGGTCTGTAGTTGCTTTCATCGTTCCTGTTTCCTTCCTTAAATACAACAAACTTTTGCACGTTTCACGATAGGAAAAGTGCCAGACGTTAGCGGAAGATTTAATATATGCAAAATGTATGTATTGCACATAGATCAAAAACACCCTTTAAAGGTTTAAACTCAATGATGTCCATAACAAGGGCTTTACTAGTATCCATGGTTAGAAACATGCCAAAACCTTCCAATTGTTCTGTCGGTTTTAAAAACATGATTTCAGGAAAATGTTTTTAAAAAGCTGCGTGAGGCCTTACCTGGTAGCGCGTCTTTTTTTTTCCTCTGGCGGCATAGTGGGCGTTAAAGCGGTCAAGCAATGCAGATCCAGAAACTGCTTCCCCATCAACTACGATCTTGAGCATGTCAGGGCGGTTAGGGCACTTTCCAAGCACGTCATTAATAATTCCCCGAGTTCAGCCTAGTCGACCCATGATATGTCACAGAACAACTGTTGGTAATAGCGTGTATTGCTTTTGGGGGTTCCAACGTAATCTTATTATATATATGTTTCAGCAGCGCGAACACAGAACCAGGAAGAAGAAGAAGATTGTACAGGTCTCTGTACTAACTTCTTCCTGGTTTTGTGTTCGCGCCGCTGATACATATGAATCGCAACCAACTAGTCCGGCAGATGGTGTAATCTTGTTGCGAAGTTTTTCGAATGCTGCCAACGTTAACAGATCCTTGTTTCTCAAAAATGCGCCGTAGAGTTTTTTTATGTGAAAAATTAAATGGATGTATTCGGGATGGATCCAAGGTTTTCGAGCATCCCTATGAAGTTTAAGGCTTTTTAGAGAAAAACAAGAGCTCTAGATTTTCAAAAAATATATTTAAAGATATTGTAGGCGCTATTGGCCGTGATTTAAATGAACCGCACGCCAGTCCTTGTTCTGGATCTCGGTTCGAAATATGCCCAAGCTAGAAGAATTAATGTATTGATACTTAATTATGGGCAGTAGTCGCGTTCCTCGAGGAATAGATCGCGAATTAGCTATAAATATGGGGCAATGATTGCTATTGCATGAACTTATAGTGCCAGCCGCCACCAGGGGAGTACAAAAGTTTGTGATGAACACATTCAAAACAGTGGAAGTCATTGGAGTTACAAGAGTAGAGGTAACTATTACATTCCGAAAATAAGATGATGTTATTTTGTTCATTAGTTCTTTGGCCGCAACGCTTTCAGTAGAAAGAATAACGTTCAAATGAGAACCAAAACTCAGCCTTAAATTATTAGTGGAGGCAAATTCAAGTAAAGAGTCAACAAAATGTAAAAAAACACTAGTAATAGCAGAAAGGTTGCGATACATAATAGTGAAAAGAGTATTGCTATTCTAGAAACGCAGGGCCTCATAATATCGGTTTACAAATTAAACTTGGGCAACTCATCAAAAACATATGTGCTAAGCACAATTCACTGCACCACCACCATGTTTGGTAGTTCGGTTTGCAGACAAAATTCCTATAGCCACTCCGATTAGAGGCACTATCGTGTGCAGAAAACCCTGTGTCGTTTATTAATACAATGGTAAGTGTGAAGGCAAATTCCAGAGCAGTCGTTATGCTGCCCTCGTCCACCCTGCGCACACTGTAATGTGTGGGGCATCGTCTCAGCGCTAGCCATGTCGGTAACTAGGGGACCCTCCACGTTGCTGCCCTGCTGCAGCACATAGCGGCCCTCCCAGGCTGGCATGCTGCGCTGCTGACGCCACCACCGTACCTCGTGGCGCCAGCTGCCCGAAGTCACTTCCGCGCGAACTCGTGCATACTGAACCTCTATGCACCTCTAGCAGTCTCCAGTGGTCTTCACCTGCTGCCGCGTGTATTCTTCGACGCGGCGGCCATATGACAGTTATCACGTGACCTCAAGGTAACGTCGGCATTTTGTTTTCCAAGAAATCGTTGCCTATATCAGTACACATCCCCAACATACTTTACTGTCGTACAAACCACAACGCGTTCACTTGGTGCCCCGTTTAACAGGCTTGCACCAACAACACTTCATACACAAAAGAGTGCATAAAATACCCCTGGCGGAGTATCGACTAATTTTTGGATAAGCTACATAGCGAGACATCGACCGTTAAAATGTGGTTACAGAAAAGGGGCATTTTTGTGTCCACGATAAGTTGCCACCTTTGTGATAATCCAGAAACGATTGAGGATTGTTTCACCGATTGCTAAGGTGCACTACTGTTCGGGGATATCTTGACACGGACATTGAAATAAGGGCTTCATTTGGCACCGCATTCCTGGACTGCGATTTTTTGGTGAACTCTCAGATATGTTCTTTCTGACTGGCCTACACAGGCTCTGGAAAATGCGCATGATGGATGAGATTGTTAATCTGCGGCTTCGTCAAAACTCCACTTCAGCGGAATGATTGTTCGTTAAAAATATAGGTATGTTCAGACTATATATTGTAACAGATGTTACACTGAAAAGGAACTGCAGCGGCTGAACGAGGGCACCAGAGAAACAGACCTACACTTCAGAGTCTTCTACTTCTAGAGGCAGCGATCTCTTTCTTCTCCTACTTCCAATCCTCGTGTCACTGCCCCCTCTTCAGGAGCATCGCCCCGATGCGGTGTTACCGTCAGACCGAATAGCGGGGAGAAAAAGTGTTCAAGAGGTACACCACGAGTCTGACATCAGCCGGAAAGTCACTCGGGGGGTCGCTCGTAGTACGGCTTCATTCGCACCACATGCATGACGTCGCTGCGTTTGCCGTTGTGCGATGAACGAGCTGGCGAGGCTGGTGCAACTTCGTACGTTACGTCGCTGAGGCGGCGAACAACAAGGTAAGGGCCGAAGTAGCGGCGCAGTAACTTTTCGGACAGCCCGCGACGACGAACGGGCGTCCAAACCCACACATAGTCGCCTGGGTGGTAGGTAACGTAGCGGCGTCCAAGGTTGTAGCGGTCAGCATCGATCTGCTGCTGACGGTGAATGCGGTGTCTGGCCAGTTGCCGTGCTTCTTCCGCGCGCTGAACATAGGTGGCGACGTCGACAACAAGTTCACTCTCACTGTCAGGGGGGTCCACGGGTAGCATAGCATCGAGGGGGGTGGTAACCTGTCGAACGAAGACTAATTCGAACGGAGTGAACTGCGTCGTCGCTTGCTGCGCGGTATTATACGCGAATGTTGCGTATGGGAGAATTTTGTCCCATGTCTTGTGCTCGATATCAATATACGTGGAAAGCATTTCGGTCAAGATCCTGTTGAGGCGTTCTACCAAGCCATTTGTCTGCGGGTGGTAGGCTGTTGTGCGTCTAAGGCTGGTGTGCGTGAGCTTGAGTACAGCCTGAGTGAAGCGGGCCGTAAATGCAGCTCCACGGTCAGTAATGATAGCTGCAGGCGCGCCATGACGCAGGACGATGTTGTGGACGAAGAAGTCGACGACTTCAGCAGCAGTACCGTTTGCATGTGACGTGGTCTCAGCGTATCGGGTCAAATAATCTGTCGCGACCGCAATCCACCGGTTTTCTCTGGTCGACTTCGGAAAAGGGCCGAGGAGGTCTATGCCAATTTGCTGAAAAGGGGTCTTTGGTGGTGCTATCGGCTGTAGAAAGCCGGCTGGCTTCAGAGGAGAAGATTTGCGCCGTTGGCAATCCCGGCATGTTGTTACGTATCTACGCACGGATGGGAGTAAATTGGGCCAGTAATACTTAAGCCGAATCTTTGCCAGTGTGCGACTAACCCCCAAGTGGCCGGCGGATGGTTCATCATGACGAGCGCTTAAGATTTTGGAGCGTAACCGGGATGGCACAACAAGCAGAAACGTCTCTTTGTTGCTGTCAAAGTTGCACTTGTAGAGGACTCCACGCCGCGGAATGAAGGTCTGTAGTCCACGGCGAAACACACGAGGTACATGAGAATTCAAACCCTAACGAGTGGCGCCAACTCAGAATCTGCTCGTTGAAGCTGCGCCATACGGGAGATGCTAATGGCACAAAGAACAGCGCAATCTTCGGGGATGTCTTGCGTAGCCGGTTCCACGGGCGCTCGTGATAAACAGACCGCGTCCTGGTGCTGCCGACCCGATTTATAGACGACCGTAACGTCGTACTCCTGTAAACGGAGGCTCCATCTGGCCAACCGGCCAGAAGGGTCTTGAATGCTGGCCAGCCAGCATAGCGAGTGATGATCGCTGACAACACGAAACGGTCGGCCGTAGATGTAAGGTCGAAACTTACTCAGAGCCCAGATGACGGCAAGGCACTCTTTTTCGGTCGTCGAATAGTTCCATTCCGATCGAGAAAGTGTGCGGCTCGCGTAGGCGATTACTCGCTCTGCGCCGTCCTGCCACTGTACGAGGATCGCTCAGAGGCCGACATTGCTGGCGTCAGTGTGGACATCAGTCTCTGCATTCTCGTCAAAATGAGCTAGTATTGGTGGACTTTGAAGGTGGCAGCGGAGTTCCTCGAAGACTGCGTCTTGGGCACTTCCCCATACGAAGGGTGTGTCATCTCGAGTCAAGGCAGTCAATGGCTCAGCTAGGCGAGAAAAATCTTTAACAAAGCGGCGGTAATACGAGCAGAGGGCAACAAAACGTCGGAGGGCCTTCTTGTCGGTTGTGCGTGGGAAACTGGAGACGGCGGAAGTCTTGTCGGGGTCTGGAAGAACACCTTGTGCACTGACATGTCCTAAGAAACGGAGCTCCTCGAAGGCGAAATGGCATTTCTCTGGCTTGATCGTTAGTTGTGCAGACTGAAGAGCTTGAAGGACAATGCGCAATCGCTGCAAGTGTTGTTCGAAGCTAGACGAAAAGATGACCACGTCGTCCAGGTACACAAGGCACGTCTGCCACTTCAAACCAGCTAAAACAGTGTCCATCATGCGTTGAAATGAGGCAGGAGCGGAGCAAAGTCCAAACAGGAGCACCTTAAATTCGTACAGACCGTCGGGTGTCACGAAAGCCATTTTCTCGCGGTCTCGCTCGTCCACCTCGATCTGCCAATATCCGCTTTTGAGATCTATGGAAGAGACGAACCTGGCGTCCCGGAGTCGGTCAAGGGCATCATCGATCCTCGGGAGTGGGTATACGTCCTTTTTGGTAACATTATTCAGTTTTCTGTAATCAACACAGAGTCGCAACGTGCTGTCTTTCTTTTTCACCAGGACCACCGTTGACGCCCACAGACTTGTTGACGGCTGTATAACGTCGTCTGCAAGCATTTCATCGACTTGCGTCCTAATAGCTTCGCGCTCTTTAGGCGAAACGCGGTATGGACGCTGACAAACTGGTGGCGTGGCCGAATCGGTGACAATGCCATGCTTGGCTACCGGCGTACGTCCGACCTTGGAGCTCGCCGCGAAGCAATCTTTAAAATCAAGTAGCAGCGACGACAGAAGGTTCTTCTGATGAGGTGTCAACTCCGGGTTGATTTTAACCTTCTGAAGGGCGTTACTTGGTGAGGCATCGTCGTGAAGATTCACCTGTACGGGGCACAGATTCGGCAACCTATCCACGTCGTCGAGGAAGGCGACGGCCGTTCCCTTGGCGAGGTGCTGAATTTCGTTCGTGAAATTCGTCAGAAAAACTGTCGCACATTCGTCATTCAGTTCAACAAGACCGCGCGCGATAGCCACACCCGTCTCGAGCGACAGCGAAGGGTGACTGTCCGCAATACCTTCGTAGTCGTGAAACGAGTCGTTCCTCACTAACACCAGCACACTGGACCGTGGTGGCAGCATTACGTCGTCTTCGACTATACGCAGAGCGTTGACTCCTGGGCCTTCTGTGTTACTGTGCGCCACGGCTTGCTTCGTCGAAAATGTGACTCGCGCCTCGTGTAGATCGATCACAGCACCGTTTGCCTGTAGAAAGTCGAGGCCCAGGATCAAATCTCTCGAACACTCGCTCAACACAACGAATTCACCCACGTAGACGAAACCGCGGATGCCGACTCGGGCTGCGCACCTTCCGGCCGGGCTAATGAGGTGACCTCCAGCCGTGCGAATGCTAGGGCCCAACCATGGTGTCAAAACTTTGCTCACTTCCTGGGCGAGGGTGGGGCTCATCACGGAATAGTCAGCCCCAGTATCAAGTAAAGCGATGGTGTCAGTTTCGTCAATCGTCACACGCAAATCAGAAGCAGCGCGTCGGATGCTGTCGCTACCCTGCCCCGGTGAGGAATCAGCGTATCGGTATATCGGCGGCGGAGGATCTTCAGTTTTCCCGACAGCAGCGGCCTTGCCTCCGGAGACCGCTGCAATTAGTTTTCCCGGCGTGGACTGGGAGAACGCCGCTCAGGGTAGCCGGCGTCTCGGCGAGGGCTTGGGGAACGGTAACGCAGCGGAGATGACGACCTAGGATCGTAGCGACCGTATGTCCCAGGCCTCTGACGGGCCGACAGATGAGCTTCAATTTCGAATGGTCGTTCGCCATTCCGGGGGCAAGGGTCATCGGGCGCGAAACCACGCAGACCCACTCGGCGGTACGGGCAGGCCCTGTAAAGATGTCCCGCCTCACCACAGTGGTAGCAAAGGGGCCGCCGGTCCGGTGCACGCCACACTTCACACTTCCGTGGCCGCTGATAAGCTGGTCGAGCAGGCACACGGCAAAGACCAGACTGCTGCGCTGTGTGAGTCGCGGTATTCACGACGTAGCCTGGCGTTGGGGCCCAGCAGAGGACAGATGCATAGGTTGGTCTGACCTCAGTCTGTCTTGGGATCTCAGGCAGTTGTTGCTGCTGTGCTGCTAAGCGCACCTCGTCCCGGACGACTTCAGACAGCGATGTAACAGACGGCGCGCTGGGAGGCAGCTGGAGGGCTTGTAATTCCTCCCTGACGATCGACCTGATTAGGTCCCGTAAAACGGCCGCATCACTCCATAGCGGCATCGAAGAAACAGCGGGCCCAAGTGTGGTTACATCCCGATTGTATTGCCGGGCTCGTTGCAGGAGCGTCGTCTCCATGGTAGTCGCTTCCGTGAGGAATTCGGCAACAGTACGCGGTGGACTGCGGACAAGACCGCGAAAAGTTCCTGCTTGACCCCGCGCATGAGGTGGCGAAGCTTCGTCTCCTCCGCCATGGATGGGTCAGCACGCTTGAAGAGGCGCGTCATGTCCTCTACATACATGCGGACGCTTTCGTTAGTCCGCTGGTTACGGGAGCGAAGCGCAGCTTCAGCTTTCTCCCGGCGGTCTGCGTTGGGAAATGTAGCTATGAGATTTTGGCGAAATGTCTCACAGGTGGACAGTTTGCTCTCGTGGTTCTCGTACCATGTCCTAGCGGAGTCCTCGAGCGCAAAATACACATTATGGAGCTTACGGTCATCGCTCCAACCGTTGTAGCGGGCGACCCGCTCGAAGGTGTCCAGCCAGTCTTCCGCATCTTCGTACATGTCGCCGTGAAAAGATGGCGGTGTTCGCGGCGTGCGGTAGAGGATGGGCGCCGGGAACCTACTGTCTGTGGCCATTTCCGGTGGGACCGTCGGTCGAGGCTGCGTCTTCCTCGTCGGGTTGTCAAGAGGCCCGAACTCAGGTGTCTCACCGCGGAGTCGGCGGCTTGGGCGCTGATGGACCGGTGTGAGTGCCGTCTTTATCTCGTAGGCGTACTCAGGTCGGGAAGCGTACCCAGCACTGCTCCACCAGATGTGTAACAGTTGTTACACTGAAAAGGAACTGCAGCGGCTGAACGAGGACACCAGAGAATCGGGCCTACACTTCAGCGTCGTCTACTTCTAGAGGCTGCGATCTCTTTCTTCTTCTACTTCCAATCCTCGTGTCATTATGAATAGGAGTGGCACCCACTAGTGCTGTGCTCTTCATTCGTTTTTTTTCTAGCGGATCGTTCCTTAGTTTTGTAGTTTTTGTGATTTAGTAGTGATGTCCTCTTTGTTCCAGTATTTCTTGTTCTTTTTTTAGCTGTGCCGTATTATGCCTTTTTTTATAGGCGACTGTTTCTTTCATGTTTTTTTACATAGTTATTCTCCACAGAACCTTGCTTCACTGTAATAAATACCGTATTTAAGAAAAAAACACCTTCGTAGCGTATGCGTTGCGTGTGCGCCTGGTGCAAAAGGGATGGCTTCGAACCGCAGTGAGAATGGAAATGAAAATTGATCTTTCGGGAAAGGAAATGGCGCGGTATCTGTCTCACATATCGCCGGGCACCTGAACCGCGCCGTAAGGGACGGTATAAAGGAAAGAGTGAAAGAATAAAAGAAGAAAGACACGCCGTAGTGGAGAGCTCCGGAATGATTTCTACCACCTGGTGATCTTTAACGTGCACTGACGTCGGCCAGCAGAAGGTTGGCTTAGCGTTTCCCCTCCAACGAAACGCAGCCACTGCGGTCGGGTTCGAACCCGGGAACTCCGGATCAGTAGCCGAGTGGGCTAACCTCTGAGCCACCATGGCGGGTTGAAAAAGAAAATAGTAAGAATAACTTTAATCGGTTTTTGGGGAAAGGAAATGAGGCAGTATCGGTCTCGTATATCGTTGGACACCTGAACCGCGCCGTAAGTGAAGGGATAAAGGAGGGAGTGAAAGAAAGGGGAGAAGAGCTGCAGTAGTTGAGGGCTCCGGAATAATTTCGACCAGAGGCTATCATCATCATCATCATTAATTTCTACCACCTGGAAATATTTAACGTGCACTGACATCGCACAGCACATGGGCGCCTCAGCGTTTTTCACCATAAAAACGCAGCCGTCGCGGTCGGGTTCGAACTCGGGAATTCCGGATCAGTAGTCGAGCGCCGTAATCATTGAGCCACCACGGCGGGTAAGATGAAAATGAAAATTTTGTTTTGGGGGAAAGGGACTGGCGCAGTATGGGTCTCGCAACACGGCGGCGACCTGAACCGCTCCTTAAGCGAACGAATATAGGAGGGACTAAGAGAACAAATGAAGAGGTGCCGTAGTGGAGGGCTCGGCAATAATTTGGACTACCTGGGAATCTTTAATGTGCACTGGGAATCTTTAACGCAAAGACCCACGGGGGTCTTTGCGTTTCGCCTGCATTGAAACTCGGCCGCCATGATCGGTTTCGAAAACGGGTTCTCCGGATCAGTAGCCGTGTCTCTAACCACCGTGCCACCGTGACGGGTGAACTGCAGTGCCGTATTGGCGGCTGATCAATTCTTTCGAATGGTCATTTTTTGTGGACACGTTATGATGACTGTTCTTGCACACGCCAGTCACGAGACAAGAAATGCTTTTGCAATAAAAAATGAACCATAATGCCGTTTGACCAGTATTTCCAAGGAATGTAGCATGCGCGGCAGGAATGTTAAAATGCAATAGAAGCTTGCGCTATTTGGGGAAACACCTAGCACATAGAGCGCCTTTTTCATGTAAGTCCCCATTCGCAATGCACCTTTATCGTGGCATTTTACAAAGATAGCTTCGAAAGGACGTTAACATACTCTTTCACACTCTTCTTGAAAGTGTTATGATCGGAGGCCCCGACAGCGGGAACAGACGAGCGCGGCAGGCGCCCTCGAACTATGTTTGACCAAAGGTGCTGTCGTCCTGAGAAGAGGATTAGGAACGGCTCCTGGCGACGGTGAGCTGTGACGAAAGGCCTCTCTTCCCTTCGTCCGGAGTATCGAATGCGGCATTTCTCCCGAACTGCGCCCTCACGTGGACCGGCAGAAAGACCCGAACAAAGGCGCCGGACACTCCTTGCTCGCTTGCACCTGCGCGGCCAGACAAAGCGGGGGCGGACACGGCTGATTCATCTTACCCTCTGGAATGCACGGGGCCGTCAGGACGCATCTTTCCACGGAGGGGATCACCGCCTGCAAAGCCAACGACCTTATGCACCTGGTCAACCCGTCGGAAATAGCATTCCAGGACCTCAAGGCGCCAGGATTTCTTATCGCCTGTGCACGTGTTTGTGAGGGTGGAACGGTCACGAGGTTAGGGCGGAGACTATGAAGAGTGTGTCTGCCCATTGGACGCTTGATCAGCCACCGGTTTCCCTAGCTAGGTGTCTAGGGAATATTCACTGTATTTAAGCCGCAATTTGGCTTGTTTCACGGCACTTCATCTCTGACTTTTGGTCTCCCTGCTTCTGTTGTAAATATGTAAATAAACCTTCAAGTTTGACAACCCTCCTGAAGGCTTCCCTCCGTCGTCTGCAGAGTTCATAGTCATGCGGTGAAGGCCTCGGTCCCGATAACCAAGCATATCAAAAGCAACCCTCCGCGGTGGCTCAGTGGTGAGGGCGCTCGGCTACTGCTACGGAGTTCCCGGGTTCGAACCCGACCGCGGCGGCTGCGTTTTAATGGAGGAAAACGCTAAGGCGCCCGTGTGCTGTGAGATGTCAGTGCACGTTAAAGATCCCCAGGTGGTCGACATTATTCCGGAGCCCTCCAATACGGCACCTCCTTCTTCCCTTCTTCTTTCACTCTCTCCCTTGTCCCTTCGCTTACGGCGCGGTTCAGGTGTCCAACGATATATGAGACAGATACTGCGCCATTTCCTTTACCCCAAAAACCAATTATTATTATGTTTGGTTTATAGGGATTTAGCATCCCAAAGCGGCTCAGTCCATGAGGGACGCCATACTGAAGGGCTCCGGAAATTTCAGCCACCTGGGGTTTTTTAACATGTGCTGATTCGCACAGTACATGGGCCTCTAAAATCTCGCCTCCTTCGAAATTTGACCGCCGCGGCCGGGATTGAACCCGCGTCTTTCGGGCCAGCAGCCGAGCGCCGTAACCACAAAGCGACCTCAGCGGCTTAAAAAATAATGCAGATTAGCCCAGGTAATCCAGGTCTCCACTGAGCCAAGAAGCCGTTTGTGCGCCTTTCCTTTTCAGAAAATGAACGGTGTTTGCAAAGTTGTCAACGCCAATGAGCTTTATGAACGCCGTCGGATCACTTGTTTTGTTTGGTTTTTGAGGAAAGGAAATTGCACAGAAACCGTTTCACATATCTCGGTGGACACCCGAACAGTGCCGTAAAGGTAGGGATAAAGAAGGCATGGAAAGAAGAAAGAGAATACTAAAAATTTAAAGTTGGATTTTGAGAAAAGACGCGACTCTGCTCAGGGGCGGAACACCTGTGGCTCGGTGCTAATAGTGGCGCATGCGCAGGTGTGACTAGGGAGCGAGAGAGAGAAATGCGCCGTGTGTCGTCACTGCTCCTCGCATATTCGCAGCACGGCTCTCCAAGAATCACGCGAAACTCCTCAACCACCGGCCAGTATAAAGCTTTCGCCTTAAAATCAATGTGGTTAGCTCAGCTAATCCAGGATACACAAAGAAAAAGCTTTTCGCGTTCGTTGTGTTCACTGGCAATGGCGTAAACAACGTTCTAGATGCCGGTATTTTTGAGAAAAGGAACGGCGCATAACAGGCTCCCATCACTTGACGCGTCAATCACGCTTTGAGGTACGTGGCGGTGGTGAGATAGAGATGTCGGCTGCATGCATTAGCGCTGACAACTTTGTGGCACACACGTGCCAATGCAGCAATAGGCCGCAGTGTTCATTGCCTCACCAACCTCTCGCGATCAACCATTGGTGCCACCTGCCACAGAGGCAGGTTGGGGGCGCTGCCTATATATGTGCGGAACGCAATCAAAGCAGGCTTTTGCAGTCGGACATCAACGCCACCTACATTAAATGTGAGATTGAGGTTTCCACTGACAGAGGGAGGAAGTTGTGCGCATTTACTTTCCTGAAAATGAACGTCCTCTCCAACCTTGTCAACGCCCATGGACCGAATGAACGCCGACGGCTCACTTTTTGTTTGGTTTTTGAGGAAAGGAAATGGCACAGTAACTGCCTCACATATCTCGATGGACACCCGAACACCGCCGTAAGGGAAAGGATAAAAGAGGGAGTTTAAGAAGGAAGAAAGAGGAAATTGAAAATTGTATTTTGAGGAATAGCGCGGCCCTGTGTGGCTCAGCGGCGGAACACATAGAGCCCGGCGCAGCTAGTGGAGCTTGTACAGAAGTAACTAGCGAAGCTTATCCGAAATGCGCCGACGACTAGTTTAGTGTAGCTTTCGCTATGAAACTTGAAACAAGCGCCTCACCGAAATTTTGTATGATTAAAAGTGCGCTCTCGCCGCCGTGGCTCAGTGGCTAGGGCGCTTGGCTGTCTGTCTGTCTGTTGTTGCCAGGAAGAAAGAAAAAGAAAGTGCACAGAGAGCGAGAGAGAGGGTTTATTATTAGGAAAAGCAGAAAGGTTGGCCTTAAAAATAAATATCTTCTGGCCTGCTATTCTGCTCTGGGGTACGAGAAGAGGAGATAAAAGAAGGTCACGATGGGGGACGATGATGATGGGAGAAGGCAGATGAAAAACTAGTTTGAAAAAAAGGACAAAAAAGCACACTTTCTGACATCACAAACGCGAGACAAGGTCCGTGTCGCTCAGAAAGCGTGAGAGCGCTCGCGTTGTTTACAGTTCTAAAACTATCTGGCCAAGCGCCGAGGATCAAATCCTCAGAGAGGAGCGATGTGTCCATAGACTTCAGAGCAGATGCGAGTATGAGTCTTTCACGTGCATACGCTGGACACGCCACTAAAACATGTTCTATAGTCTCTAGCACGCCACATGTGGTACATTGCGGGGAGTCCGCTTCTCCTATTAAGTGCAAGTATTTGCGCGTGAATGCCACGTTTAAACGTAGTCTACGGATAACGCATGCAATATGGCGAGGTATTCCGCGAGGAACTGAAAAGGTCATCGTCGGATCTAGCCGTTTAAGGCGGATGTGGCGGGTGTCTGGCAGGGCCCAGTACCTATCCGTCGCCTTCCTCATCAATTCCGAAAGGAGACAAGTTGTGTCCACTATAGAGAACGGTACAGCTGTACGCAGGCCACTGCTGATGGCGCTCCATGCTTCAGCGTCGGCGGTCTCATTTCCATCGAATCCGCAGTGTCCGGGGATCCACTGAAGCACTATACGGTGGCCGTTTCCCTGAGCAAATGATACGAGACTAATGATATCAAGAGCCAGAGCTTGGTAGGCTGTGTGGCGTAGGAAGCATCCTAAAATGTGTAGCGCAGGTTTACAGTCGGTGAAAATGCACCACTCCTGAGGCGGTACTCCGCAGATGTGGCGAATCGATTCCCGAAGGCCCACAAGCTCTGCAGCGGTTGAAGTAGACTTGTGTCCCAAAATGAATCTGCGGGTCGTCTGTTGTACAGTGATTGCGAAAGCTGCTGTTGATGCATTTGGAGACGCAGATCTATCCGTGTAGACGTGCCCACATTTGTGGTATTCTGACCAGATGTAGGTAAGTGCGAGTTGCTTCAGTCCGCTAACCAGCATCGCAGACTTCTTGATTATGCCAGGGACATGCAGGCAGACTGAAGGCTGAGCCATTACCCATGGGGGCTGCAAGGAATGATGCGGCCGGGCATAGTCTGATAACAATTCGGAGCGATGGAAGCGCAGTGCGCGTGCAAAACTGCTGTCCGGTCGCTCATCAAAAATCTTCGTCAGCGGGTGACAGCGGTGCCGTGTAAGCGCACGTAAATATACACGAAGTGGTTCGTGTGACAGGTTTACCGATATTGGGCACGCACGAGATTCCTCAATCGTGCCTTTGTTCGAGGCACAACGTGGTAATCCGAGGCATATCTTGAGCGCCTGTGCTTGGACACTCTCTAATGTCCGCAAGCAGAAAATACTCATGTTAGAGAGTACAGGAAGGCTGTAACGAATGTAGCCAATAAAGAGGGTATAGTAAAGTCGAAGCAAGGTGCGCTCCGTTGGGCCCCTTTTAATGCCTAACACAAAGCGAAGCACATGGCAAAAAAGAGTGTCTTTTCTTTAGCATGTTTATATGCCTCGACCATGACAGATCGCGGTCAATGATAATGCCCAAAAATCTGTGGTGGGAGACGTATGGTACTGCAACCCCTTGAAGAGTTACCAGGTAGTGGCAGACAGACTTGCGCGTGAATGCGACCACAGCACATTTTTCAGCTGCCAAGTGCAAACCCTGACGCCGTAGGTACCTTGAAGTAGATGACACGGCACGTTGTAATCTCGCACGCATTTGCAGCCGTGTCGAACCCGACGCCCAGATGTAGATATCATCAGCATAGACACTGATTTGAATGTTAGTGGGAAGTTCATTCATTAGTCCAATCAATGCCACGTTAATTAGGGTTGGGCTAAGAACTCCTCCCTGAGGAACTCCACGGCAAACCTGATGACGGGTAGTCTCCCCATCAGGCGTAGACATGTAAACAGACCGACCGTTGAGGTATCTCCCAATCCACGAATACATCTGGCCGCCAACGCCAATGTCAAGGGCATCAAGGATGGCTTCATGAAGTACATTATCGTAGGCCCCTTTGATGTCCAAGAAGACAGCAGCGACGGGTCGGCGACTACGTTTTTCATGTTCCACTGTCGATATGAGGTCGATTACGCTGTCAATCGAAGAACGTCCCCTCCGGAACCCGGTCATCATATCCGGATAGAGAGCATTCTGCTCTAAAAACCATTCGAGCCGCGCCAGTACCATTCGCTCCATAACTTTACCGACGCAGCTTGTTAGTGCTACTGGCCGGTATGAGGTAAGCTCATAAGGAGGTTTGCCAGGCTTCAAAAGTGCAACCAGGCGGCTGATCTTCCAGTGTTCTGGAACTATTCCGGAAGCCCATGTATCATTGTAGTAACTGAGCAGCACATTTCGGCCTTCCATGCCAAGATGAGAGAGGGACGCGTACGAAATCCCGTCAGGACCAGGTGCAGATGGACGCCTACACGAGGAAAGAGCAGCTTCTAGTTCAGGCATCGTGAATAGCATGTCGTAGTGGTCATCTGGCGAAGGTGGTACAAAAGCCTCCAAACTGGTTGACGGTACCATAGTTGTGCCCACAACCATTTTGCAGAATTCTTCTGCTACCTCTACATTATTACGGCGTTGGTAAATAGACAGGGCATGGAAAGGATAGCGTTCCTGCGGGGGTGAACGCAAGCTCCTGGCTACATGCCAAATACGCGACAGTGGTTTGCGAGGGTCCAGCGATGAACAGAACTGCCTCCAACGTTGTCTCCCTAGTCTCGCTAGGTGGCGCTTTATTTGTCGTTGAGCTCGGCGACAAAGGGCAAGATCATACGTGGATCTTGTTCTTCTGTATTTCCTTTCGGCGCGCCGACGGACTGCGCGTAGTCTTTCGAATTCCACGTCAATAGTAGACCCTGGCGTAGGCGCACATATATACCGCGTGGTCTCACTGAGAGAGAACGTAATCAGGCCTTCTATTTTAGATGGTGTTGAGAGGTCCACACAGGAAATCTCCACGGACGACCTAAAGGCAGGCCAGTCTGTATATCGCACGCGAGACGTAGTAGTAGGTGCATACCACTTGACGCAAACATACGTTGGAATGTGGTAACTCCCATGTGTTTCCACGTCACTGCACCAGCTGACGTAAAACTGGAGACTTGCTGAAACAAACGCCAGATCCAAGCAGCTGCTGTACGACGTGGCACGCAGAAACGTAGGTGAACCATCGTTGATATTGATGAAGTTCTGGGAGTGCATAAAGTCAAACAGGTTCCTGCCTCGGTTATTCATAACTGCACTGCCCCACTGAGGATGATGAGCATTAAAATCGCCCACTATGATATAAGGAGCTGGACAACTCTGGATGGCTGAATATAGGTACGAAGTATCAATGGCATCTCTAGGTGGAATGTAGGCACCGATTATCGAAAAGACCCGTCCTTTTAGCGTGACTGTCAAACAGATGTAATGGTTTGTGTTGTGTGGCTGTAGAACTTGGCGAACGTGCGCAATGTCTTGGCCTATGCAAACTAACACTTTGCTAGTTTCGTCTCCTGTGCGAGACCACAGCAGCACGTATCTAGAAAGGCGGAAAGGCGCCGGCATGTTGGGCTCACATATAACCAGCACAGGGAAGCGGTACTTGTGGACGCGTTCCGGAAGTCACTCAGACGACCTCGTAGGCCTCGGGCATTCCATTGCACCACTAAACTACGGCGCACGTGCATTGACACTGATGAGGTGGGGTTTGGTTGTGCCATAATGAATTACTGCAACGCCGCCAAGAGCGGCTCAAGTGCATCCAAAAACTGCACAACAATCTTTGCTGTTGGCGTGTTAATGCCTGAAAGCAGCACGCGAATTGAACACACAAGCTATTTTAACATTATGCTCACATCCTGACCTTCGGGCTTGCCAACAGTGTCAGCTGGAGTGGCAACCGGTCTTGGTCTTGCCATGGCGATCTCCTTGGATGGCAGAGCAGGCCATTCAGCATCAGAGGAAGAAGGTAACACAAACGCATCAGACTGAGTTACTGCAGTAACATGGGACACGGCCGCAGACATCTTGTTATCGTTGTTAGGCTCATGCTGCTGTGCCGGCTGACGGCTGAGCTGATACTTCCTGCGACTGGGGTGCAGGTGGACTAGAATTGGGTGGAACCGGACGACGCCGCCGGGAACGATGTTTGCGGCGACGAATACGCGCCGCCGCTTCTTGGTGGGTCGAATTGTCCTTCACCATCTTTTTCAGGATGTCTTTCGTTTTGCAGCTTAGGGAAGTCCTGAGCTGTGGCTTCATGGGCACCCGAGCAGTTGGCGCACTTTATAGTCTCCGTCGTGCAGGTGTCAACTCTGGTGCATCCCGCCGCATCGACGGCAGGATACCTCATTCTTGCAAACAGCACTCACATGACCTATCTTGTTGCACTTTTGGCACTGAACAGGCTTGGGAACATACGGGCGGACAGGATGCCTCACATAGCCCACCTTGACGTGGGATGGCAGAGCGTCAGTTTCAAAAACTAGTTTGACACACTTGGAGCGCCCGAAACAATGAATGTCAACAATCGGGGCCGTAGATTTATTCAGCGACCAGAGGTCCTTGTCAGCTATCTCCGGGTCAACATGGAGACAGAAAACGGAGACAGAAAAGCTATAAGCACACATCAGACAAACAAGCTGAAGAGGTGGCTTTAAGTCTGCCCACACGCACCCCGACCTTTCATCTCTTACGAATAGGATGTACAACACGATGAGTGAGTTGACGGAAGCACACCGCATAGGCCAGACAGACAGATTGTCTTGCACTGCCCCTGGATGCCGCATTCGAGCCTCACTGTAGTTCCGACTGATCCGCCTACCTCCCATTAGCTACCACAACCATTGGCAATACGTCAGGGACCATCTCCCTACTCACCTCTTACCTCAAAACATGCACACAGTGCTCCGCCAGGCTCGAGGGGCAGCCCTCGCCCGTGTCTTGCATAACGCACATGACAACAAACCTGAAGTTCTCTACGCAGGTGCCGCAGACTACTCCCACCCTTTAGGTAGGTTGGTTGGTTTTTTGGGGACAGGAAATGGCGCAGTATCTGTCTCTCATCTCGACGGACATCTGAAACGCGCGTAAGGGCAGGAATAAAGGTGGGACTTAGAGAAGAATGTTAGCACTGCTAAACTTATTTTGCGCGATTCCAAAACCACCACTCCGAATTGAGCACGAGGACAGATGCATGCTGCCGGATATAAAATTCTCAGCGAGAACTCTAAACCACCTGGCCCCATCGAAATAGCCTGGGGTACCGGCCGATTCGGGCACACCAGATAACGAAGCGGTCTATTTCGCTGTTAGAGCGTACGTCAACCGACCGGAGTGAACTGAAGACCCAGGCCGCGCGAAAAACCGGCAGATCATATGTTACAACATCAAGCAACACTACAGCAAAGAACGTCTACTTTACTCCCGCCACACATGTTCCTAACAAAACAACAACAGGCTAGCTGCCGAGAACAGCAGGCTCGCACCGTCATGTAATAATCCGGAAAATTACACTACCCAAGTAGCACAAAGTGGGCTCCGAATTGGGGCCCCTTTTCGGCCCCAAGTGGGCAGCCCATATGGGCCCCATGTGGGATTTGCAACTCGTGCCCAGGAGGGGCACAAATGGGCAGCCCACTTGGGTAACCCTAAAGGAGCCAGTAGAGAACCAGCTTGAGCAGTCCATTTCGGTTGCCCCCCCAAAAAAACAGATCTGGCCCAAATTGGGTAGCCTATTTCAATGCTCTGGTGGGGCCCTTGTTGGGCAGCCCACTTTCAAATCCCTGGTGGTGCCCTTGTTGGGCCCGAGTGGGCAGCCCACTTTCAATGCTCTGGTGGGGCCCTTGGGCCCGAGTAGGCAGCCCATTTTGAATGCCCTGGTGGGGCCCTTATTGGGCCTGAGTGGGCAGCCCACTTTCAATGCCCTGGAGGGGCCCTTGTTGGGCCCGAGTGGGCAGCCCACTCTCATGCCCTTAGGCAGCCCAGTTCGGCCCAAAGTGGGCAGCCCTCCTTGAATGCCCAGATGAAGCCCAGTCTGGGCAGAAGTGGGCTGCCCAATTTGGCCCAGACCGGCCTTTATAAAGGCAACCAAACTGGGCTGCCGTGATGAAGCCCAGTTTGGGTCAAGTGGGCAACTCATTTCCGCTCGACAAAATACTGGCTGCACATACATTATTCATGCATAAACAGGTCAAATTATAGAAAATCCGATGTATTCACAGTAACATCTTATGCAGATGCACCAATGTCTTAAGCTTCTCTGCATTAACATGGTCAGAGTCAGACTCTGGCATGGCAGTGCAAAACTGAAGTATGATATGACAAATTCAAAACTGGTTTTGTTGCATGTTTTATCGCATTATTTCACAAAAGCTCCATTAGTGGTCAGGATAGAGTGCCCGCGTCAATTTCATCCTGGCCTTCCGGCCACCATCCCGTCCCTGGTGCCACAGAAAAAGCTTGGAATATGGAAGTTGATGCGTGCCACATCTGCATCAGACACCCTCCGCTCCAGTGCAGCTGTAATCAGAGAGTTAATTACAAACTGTGCAAAACATGAATGTGAAAAACATGAATTCTCAGCTATGTGGTCAAACCTTGTAATGACATAGAGAAGAGAGCAGCAAAAACACTTTAAGTGTATTTGCGTTAACCACAAATGTGGGCACGAAATTTGTGCAAATCTGTAAAGACGTGGAAGCTGTACAAACCAAATTGAAGAGCACAGTGTTGCTAGCGACTCACAAAATGGATTGTTTCCTGAGAAAGCAAAAGAAAAGGAAAAAACTACCGCATGCCTCCCTTTCGTCCGTGTTCTTGTTGCGCAGTTCGTCTTTTTTGCATTATGATCAACCAACTAGCCCGACAAGTCCTGTTGAAACGTCTATTCAAAATTACGAAAATTAGGTCTACCTCGAAAACTTGAAAGCACTATTCCATTCGAATGTGCACTACACTTTTTCGTTAAGTAAACCGAACAAAACACATTTGACCAGCTATTTGTAGTTTCCCAATTATTGGCACATATTCCCTATTGCAAAATCTCGTATATATGTGTTAAATGTGTCTCATATATACGCAATTATTGGATATGTGTCCACATATATGTTCGTATGTATACGTGCTCGCATGGCATACGCGTTCCTCTCCACGTATGGCGCAACACACATATACGTGTGATACGTGCCTCATATATACGCTTTTGGTTACGTGTCATACCTGTCCCTCGTATATACGAGGGCCACGTAACCTTCGTACAAATACGAGGGCCTCGTCATGGGGATACAATGGCCTTAGAACACGTACTCTGGTGTACTGTTAATAGCTCTGAATATGTAGGCTACCTGAATGAACTTGCAACCCTTCAGTGCAGCAAATGCTGCATCCCAGCACTAATTACCCGGCTACAGTCAGTGAAATAATTTTTCTTGCTGCCTTTATTTTATCATTTTTATCTGACTACAGCCACTGACTACAGGGGCAGGTACAGGCGATGATTACTTGATGTTCCTCAGCATGTCCGCCAGGTAGCAATTCAACTGCTCTCCGCATTTTCTCATCCTCGGCAGCTCGTGCAGCTTTGATGTATGCATCAAATGCATCTGAAAGAGTATTATTCATGACAAAATTGAAGATATGCTGGTGCATCAAAAATAAAGGTATTTAATTCATGCACATTTAAATAAACTAATGCCTTTGTCAGTCAAGAAATGTACCTAAATATAAAAGGCTTACTGCCCACAGCTGCTAGTTTCTCTGAGCTCATCCGAAGCTTCTGCATGGCACAAGCCTTAAGGAATTGCCGGCATACTGAGCCGGTAATGCTCCTTTCCCGAACGCTCTTTCCCCTAATGCTCTTTGGAGAAGTAGCATCACCAGGAAGGAGTGTCACTTTTGTGCGGAACCCCACAAGAGTTTTGTGGCGTCCTTGCAAAACAAGAAAACTCGACCTCAAGAAAGAAGTCCGCGCCACGGCTCTGCACTGACAATTTCCGCTCCTGAGGTGGACCTGTAATAAACTAGCTGCACATATGTTTTGTATAAAGCCCTATAACAGATTGGGGAGAGAGTTATTATTTGCCACATTAAAACTGCTAAAATCCTATTCCTCAGGACTCCTATATGTAACATTACGAAAATGTCAGTTTTCCTTGCAAACGCTACTAATGATAAAACTTGACACATCGCTCTCTTCTTTGGAGTGAGCAGAGCGTTGGGCCACCAGGTCACGTTTGTGTGCAATCGTATAACGCTGCCTTTGACAACATAGATGAGCCTTTTTATCTGCATTTCAGGCTCCACTGCACCCTGGCAACAGTAATGCTGCCAAAAATTCGGAAGCACAGAACTAACAGATGAAAAATTATGCATATTTAAAACAGCAAATAAATGTTAGCACAAGAGGCTGTGCTAATTAGAACATGAAAGGTGAGAGGTTGTGGTCATGGTCTAGTGATCTAAGCCTTCATTAAGCAAAGCTTCCCTGAACTGTCATAGGTTAAAATTGTGCCTGGGGCTCCTGTGCAGGCAATTTTTTTCCGCTCCATGCCGTATGGATGGAAAATTTCACTTGTCCGAGAGGTGCGCACTGATCCTAGAACCTACACGTTTCCACAGTTTCTAGATTATTTGCCTGCAGTTACCAAGAACGAGAGCTAAAAGCATTTCAAGCTTACAAACTAGTTCTAAATATCAGAAGCCATCGTACCTGGCCATTGACCCCAGCAAGAACACCTGGATTCCATGGTGCAGCAGGACCCATGCTAGTGGAAGCCTGGAAAGTGTGCAAAGTGTTCGCATTTGCAACAAGAGTAATGTACAGTGTCGGTGAAGTTTTGAGGTTAAAGGCTTTTCGCTTCAGCCGTATAACAGAGCCATTAAGGCAATATTATAGACCGAGTGACCTTGAAATGCTAGCAGGTTTCTTCTTGCGATACAGAAGCTTCCTGCTTGACTACAGTTTTGAATGATCCGCTACATGAATCATTCTAGGAACACTGATTTCACTGCAGCTGAATGCTGCAGCCTTAACACTTTTGATCAAGACTGTACATAGTACAATAAAGAGACAGTGAGGAGAAATCAAATTTCTTTTCTAAGCAAAACCTGATAGTTCGGCATTTTATGGCTTTGTTGCCGCTTGTCCGGGAGCGAAAGATGCATTTATTTCAAAGAAATTTAGATTCAAAGTTTAAAAAGTTTTTCCCGCCACTCTGATTCAAACTCGGAAACTCTTATGACATCAAGGCGTACTCTTATGACGTTACAGGACACAGTGACAAGAAACGTGACGTAAACGCAGACCCCGTGATTTCTCGCGGCTAGCGGTGCAGTCTAGCAGCAGCCAAAATGAAAGCTACCGCCGCCACACGTTGAAAGCATCTATCGGGGGTCACTACCGTTGCATCGTTTACGTTTGCACCGGCGTCTTGCCAGCGTTATAATGGATCCCGTTCCCGAGTTCGATGACAAAGTTCTCGCAAAAACTCCCGCCTGCATTTCAGCGATCTCAGCCCCACAGAGCGTGCGATGCTCTTGAGGGAGCACGGTTCAGTTAGGCGCCAGCGGGTCGTTTCCCCCTTCCGCCGGGAGCAGCCATTGCAAATTAAATATCATAACCCCAGTGCGGGGAGTCGCGAGGGGCCAGGACAAGGTCATCGCGTCGCGCCCATCGGAGGCTGGCTGGGGCTTTGGGGTCAACGGATTGTGATTCCTTGAACGGCGCGGTTGCATGGTGCAGAAGGCGGCGTCGTGTCTCCCACAGTTGCAAGGGCAAGGGTTATTTATTTATTTTGTTGCCACAAAAACGGACGGGTGCTCAAGGGCGCTCGCATTTAAAGTAGGCGGCCTGAAAGTAAAGCCGACGCTTCAATGGCTTCTGTGCGTTTCCGGAGGTACGGGGTCCACTGGATCGGGCTCTCTCGCCAACTTGCATGTACCTTCAGATGTGTACTGTGAATGGATTAAATTAGCCGAGAGCTCGAAAAGAACAGCACCGCCCAACTACCGAGGCTATTGAATGATGTCACAACGCGCACCTCGCCGTGAAACCGAATCGGTCTGGTCTGGCCGTCACAGCTGGCGCACTCGGCGCAAAATAGAGCCATGCTCCAAGTCTCTGCCAGTGCGGTCATAGTGCGCCTAAGCCGCCGAACGCGTCACCGGTCAAGCGCAGTTGGAGTATAGAGGGTCTCGCTTTGGCCGATGTGACGTTGGTGTGCTGTGCGCGTGCACGCGTTACTCCAGGCTATAAACGCGCATTAAAGGGACACTGAGGAGAAATTGAGGTTGCCTTGTATAGATAGAATACAAGCACCTGATCACAAAAACGCCACTCTTACTGAAAACAAAGCTCTTATAAGGAAGAAAATAGCAAGGACCAAAATACAGGTATCGCCGCCAGAGGGCAATCTCCCAAGTACAAGCGTGATGACATCATACGACAAGAGACGACACCTTGGAGGAATGTTCCTTTTTACATGGAAGCTGCGAATCTGATGCTCACAAAAGAAGGTTGCGCGGTTCAATATTGAAGTAAGTTTTGTTTTAAAACCGATAGCGCAGATTTATCACTCTAGGAAGACAGACAAAAGACAACCTGAATGTTTTACGCAAAGAAAACCAATGCCTGGCGGCGCCACAGGCAGCCAGGAGAATTTCAATTTTTTATGGCGCTTCGCGTCTATGAGCTTTGCGTGCCCCGTGGTCTTATTTTTGATGCGCCTCGATTCACAAGTGCCGAACAGCAGAGGAACTCCAAGTGCCGCTTCAAGTGCTAGTTAACCTTTGAATGAGCCTGCTAAGGCTGGTCAAATGATCGCCACGCTCGATGAAAAACTATGATGGCACGGTGGTCGGTGATCGTACAAGGCAGCTCGCAGTATAAAGAGCACTTGTGTCTTCGCACCCTCGCCCGGCGAAACATTCTCGGCTCTGCCAGTCAACTTCAAACTACTTAACGGAAATCGTTTATAAGGGACGGGAGACAAGGTACAAGGCAGTTAAAAAAATGTTGATGACCTAGCTGTGTTAGACCAGGATTTACGCAGCGAGAGCGCGGAGACTTCTGCTTTGAAAGAGTGTATTCACTCGATGCGCCTTTATTCATGGTTAAATCTTGAGCCCTCGTGGCGGAGTGGTAGAGTCTCCGCCTCGAACTACAGAGACACTGGTTCGATTCCGAGCCTCGGCGCAGGTTTCTTTTTTAATCAGTTTGTGGATGGGGGGTTTCAGTGGCTCCCATAGATGCCGCCACTGAATACGTTGGTTTTGCGGTTAAGCGCAGGCTCTGTTAAGGCGCTTTTATACGCCGGAGTAATGCGCACGCGCACTGCATGGCGACGTCACGTCGGCCAAATCGAGACCCTCTATGCTCGAACTGTGCTTGACCGCCGACGCGGTCGGCGGTTTGGGTGCACTCTGACCGTACTGGCGGAGACGTTAAGCATGTCTCTATTTCGCGAATGGTGCGCCAGCCGCCGTCGGCCCGGCCAGACGGATTCAACTCTGCGGTGAGGTACGTGTTGTGACGTCATTCAATAGCTTCGGCAGTTGGACGGAGCTGTTCTTTTCGAGCTCTCAGCTAATTTCATCCATTCACAGTACACATCTGAAGGTAGTACATGCAAGTGGGCGAGAGAGCTCGATCCAGTAGACCCCGTACCGCAGGAAACGCGCGGTAGCCGTTGAATCGTGGGCATTACTTTCAAGCCGCCAACTTTAAACGCAAGCGCCCTTCAGCACCCATCCTTTTCGTGGCAAAAATAAAATAAATAACCTGGCCCTTGCAACCGTTGGAGACCTCGATGCCGCCTGCTTCACCGTGGAACCGCGCCGTTCAAGGAATCGCAATCCGTTCGCGCCTAATCTCCAGCCAGCCTCCAATGGGCGCGACGCACCAACCTTGTCCTGGCCCCTTGCGACTCCCCGCACTGGGATTATGATAATTAATTTGCAACGGCTGCTCACGGTGGAAGGGAGAAACGACCCGCCGGTGCCTAACCTAACCGTGCTCCCTCAAAAGCAAGCATCGCACGCTCTGTGGGGCTGAGGTCGCTGAAATGAAGGCCGGAGTTTTTGCGAGAACTTCATCGTCAGGTTCGGGAACGGGATCCATTGTAACGCAGGCAAGACGCCGGTGAAAACGTGAACGAAGCGACGGTAACGACCCCCGATAGATTCCTTCAACGTGCGGTGGCAGCAACTTTCATTTAAGCTGCTAGACCAAACCGCTAGCCGCGAGAAATCACAACTTCTGCGCTTACGTCACGTTTCACGTCACTGCGTCCTGTAACGTCATAAGAGTGCGCCGTGATGTCATAAAGTTCCCGAGTTTGAATCGAATTGGCGAGAAAAAGTTTTTCAACTTTGAATCCAAATTTCTTTGTATTAAATGCATCTTTCGCTCTCAGACAGGCGGCAACAAAGCCGTGAAATGGCGAACTATCAGATTTTCCTAACAAAAGAAATTTGATAGATTTCTCCTCACGGCCCCTTTAACAGACCCTGCGCTTATCCGCTAACCAACGTATTTGTTGGCGGCATCTGTGCGCGCCACTGAAACCCCCCGCCCACTCCCTGATAAAAAAAAAACTGTGCCGAGGCTCGGAACCGAACCAGGGCCTTTATAGTTTGAGGCGGAGACGCTACCACTCCGCCAGGACGGCTCAAGATTTACTCATTAATAAAGGCGCATATAGTGAATGCACTCTTCCGATGCAGAAGTTTCCGGGCTTTCGTTACGTATATGCTGGGCTAACGGAGCTAAGCCATCAGCGTATTTTTACTTAACTGCCTTGTACCTTGTCTCCCGTCTCTAACAAACGATTTTCGTTAACTAGTTTGAAGTTGACTGGCACAGCCAGGAATGTTTCACTGGGTGTGCGTCCGAAGACAAGTGCTCTTTGTACTGCACACTGCCTTGTACGATCACCGACCATCGTGCCATCATAGTTTTTCATCGACCGCGGCAATCATCTCACCAGCCTTAACAGGCTCCTTCAAAGGTTAACTAGCACTTGAAGCGGCACGGAGTTCCTCTGCTGTTCTGCACTTGTAAATGGAGACGCGTTAAAAACAAAACCATGAGGCACACAAAGCTCATAGACGTGAAGTGCCATATCAAGTCGAAACTCTCCTGGCCGCCTGTGGCGCCGCCAAGCATCGGCTTTCTTTGCTTCCAACAATCAGGTTGTCTTTTGTCTCTCTTCCTTGTCTGATAAAAGTGCACTATCTGTTTTAAAACAAAACTTCACTATTGAACCGCTAAACCTTACTTTGTAAGCCTCAGAGATTCGCAGCTTCATGTAGGAAGGAAAATTCATTCAACGTGGCGTCTCTTGTCCAATGACGTCATCACGCTTGTACTTGCGAGATTGCCCTGTGGCGGCGATACCTGCATTTTGGCTCTTGCTATTTTCTCCTTTGCAAGAGCTTTGTTTTTCAGTAAGAGTGGCCTTTTTGTGATCAGGAGCTTATATTCTATCGATACAAGCCAACATCAATATCTCCTCAGATTCCTTTAATTAGCATCTCCAGGAGATTTTAAAGCACTTTGAGTTCACTATCACATTACACTTCTTCAACCTTGTCTCAGTTGCAAGAAATAATTCTGCAAAATATTGAAACGTCAACAACTAGCGCACAAACAAAAACTAGATTTCAACCACAAAGCCATAGCTAAGCAAAGCTGCTCCGAGCTGTCAGAGGTTAAAATTGTGCATAGCGTAGCTCTGCAGGCAATTTTTTTCTGCTTCATATCATTCGGACGGAACATTTTCCATTTCCAATACGTGTGCAGTGATGCTCATCCCCATGTTTCCAGTTTCTAAATTGTTCGCCGGCATTTATCAAAGATGAGTGCTAAAAGCATTTCAAGCTTACAAAATCATTCTTGTAAGATCGACAATTGGGCTTTGATGCCACAGCGCCCCGTGCTGAAGAAGGAGCAAAACAAAGGCGGAAGACGAGGCTGACAAAGTTCAGTTTGGTGCACAGGAACGCTTAGCTACTGAGGTGCGCTGTACTAGCAAAGATTGTGGCCGTCGACACTTCTGGTTAGCACGGCGCACCCAGCCCCTCCACAAGTGTAAAGACGCAAATCAAACAAGAAGTGTGGACGGCCACAATCTTTGTTAGCACGGCGCACCCCGGTAGCCAAGCGTTACTGAGCACCAAACTGAACTTTGTCAGCCTCGTCCTCCGTGTGCGTTTTGTTCCTTCGTCAGCACTGGCCGATGGGGCATCAAAGCCCACTTGTCTGTCTTACATTCTAAATATGCGACACCTTCATACCTGGCTGCTGACGTCAGGAAGATATCCGGGTTCTGTGGTGCAGCAGGATCCATGATAGTGGAAGACTGCAAAGTATGAAAAGTGTTCACATGTGCTGCAAAAGATTAAGGTACAAGGTAAATTAAAGGGCAACTTCAGAGGATTTTTCAAACATACTGAGTTTACTATCACATTACACTTCTTGAGCCTGGTCAGAGTCCTGAGAAATAATTTTTCCAGATAAGGAGCAAAAAATAATGAAACACCATTAACTAGAACTCACAAAAAACTTGATTTCAATCAACAGATCAAAATAAGATGTTAAAGGGTTGGATTGGTAACACTGGTGACTGGTGGCTGTCACATTCTGAAATGCACCAACTAGCTTTAAAGGAGTATAAACACCTATCTTTTGGGTGTGTGTTTCTGCTTTCTAATGAGGCATCAGGCATTATTATACATGGATTACTTTGTGGTATCCTCCTGTTCTCAACAGTCTAGCAAGGGAACAGCAGTTCACTATTGGTAGCGAGGTAAGGGAAGTGGTAAAGGAATACGTCTATTTAAGGCAGGTATCAATAGTGACAACTGATCCGGATCATGAGGGAATAACTTGAAGGATAAGATTGCGATGGAGCGCAAATGGCAGAGTCTCTCAGGTCATGAATGGCAGTTTACCAATATCCCTCAAGAGAATAGTGTACAACAGCTGTATCTTACCAGTAACCACCTATGGGGCAGAAACGTGGAGGCTAACGAAAAGGGTTCAGCTTAAGTTTAGGACAACGCAGTCAGCCGCGGAAAGAAAAATGATAGGCGTAACGATAAAGCAGTATAACACCTACCGTTTGGGTGCGTGCTTTTTTGTTTGTAATGATGCATAAGGCTTTATTATACATGCAGCAGCAGCTAGTAATCTCTTACGACCGCTTAATAATTTATAATCGCATTTCTTTTTCGTCCAGTTTCGGCTTCAGAACTTCAACAAGGACAGTGACGTCAAAGTGTGCTTACACGTCACATGAGACATGAAAAAACAGCAATATAATAGCTGCTTGCACATTCATTGTCATTCCGGCAATTGAGGAAGGCTGATTTCAGCACTGCAGCAAATTAGAACAATGAAGCAGCCATTCAATGGGCATTTATCCATGGCTCACGTGAAAGAAAAGCTCTCTTTGACGTCAGAGCCATCGTTCGGCTGTTCCGAAACTGAAACAGCTTGACAGGAAAAAACAATTAAAAACTATTTAGCGGTCGTAGGCAAACATCACATGGTGATTCATGCATAATAGCGTCTTCTGCATTATTGAAGAAAACATGCCACCAAAATAACGTGTCTATACTCCTTTAAGAGACCGGAAGCAGGAAGAATGGTTGAGGGAACAAACGCGGGTTAATGACACCTTAGCCAAAATCAAGATTAAGGAATTGGCTTGAGCGGGACATGTAATGCGAAGGTAAGATGGCTGCTGGTCCTTATGGGATTCCAAGAGAAAGAAAGCATAGCAGGTGGCCGCAGAAGGTTAGGTGGGCGTATGAAATTAAGAAGTCTGCAAGCATAAGGTGGCCGCAGCTGGCAAGACATGGTTAATTGGAGAGACATGGGAGAGGCCTTCACCCTGCAGTGGGTGTAATCAGGCTGATGATGATGATGATTCTCCCATGACTGCTAAATAATTTATAATCGAATTTCTTTCTCGCGCTGTTTCAGTTTCAAGAGCTGAACGGGGACTATGACGTCAAAGTGAGCTTATGGGTCATGCGAGGCATGAAAAACTGCAATATAATCGGTGCTGCTACATTTGTCATTCCGACTATTGAGGAAGGCTGGCTTCAGCACTGTAGTGAATTCAAACGATCAAGCAGCAATTATATCGCATTTTTTTCATGCTTCACGTTACATATAACCTCTCTGATGTCACAGTCTTCACTCGGCTGTTGAAACCGAGACAGAATGACAGAAAAACAGAATGACAGAAAAATTTGATTATAAATTAGTTATAGGTCCCAGGCAAACACCACATGATGATTCATTCACAGTAGTGTCTTCTGGATCATTGTAGAGAATAAAACATGCCACCAAAATTACTTGTCTATACGTCTTTAAGTTATCATTGGGCTTTTTCAAATTGCCGCGCTCGGAGAGCCTGTTCGCTGCCAGAAAATTTACTCCTGACAGGAAGGTGCATCATGCTCACATGAACTGGTCGCCGCCAGAATCAGCCCGTTGGCAATCATGGTGCCAAGGCCGTCCATTGATCACGGAAGGCGAGTGCCCTCTGCTGCTTTGCGTGCTGTTGTGTCTCATTGCTCGCATGCGTACAGCAGAAATCTGATCCTTGGGAGCGAAAGAAAGGACGTTAGTTATTCAGGGCAGCCGCGGACTCTTGCACTCAGATGCATACATCGGCGGCGACAACACAAGTATATGTCCTTCAGAGCGTTGTGTGCTGTCGTGAAGTCTGCATGTAAGCTTCGAGATATCCTCAAAAGCATATGTGACGCGGAGTCGCACTCTAAAGACTTGCATTGGACAGCACATAGGAGGGTTAATTGGACAGCGTTAATTGGAAAGACATGGGAGAGGCTTTTGCCCTGTGGGTGTAGTGAGGCTGATGATGAGGAGGAGGAGGAGGGAAAAACTGCGCATGCACTGCTCAAACAACATGCTGTAGTCTCAGATTATTGCATATTTGTTAACTACAATCTAAATACTTGGGCGCAAATGATCGACCCTGCCTATACTGACTCTCCTGTGGTAGTTGCAATTTCTGCTTGTGAACTAATTCCTGTGAGCTGTAAGCAGAAAACAATCAGGATATGTTCCGCTCAACTGTAGTCTGCCGCCCTCCAGCTGTTAATATTGCTGCCAGCAAGTAATGCACGCATAATTTTGACAAGCGTGCATATCAGCTGGTTGAACATTTTTCTGAAGTGCGTGTACTGTACAAATTTAGCTGCACCTCTTGTCTGTATGCTATCGCTTTTACTGCAAAGCTAGCAATCGAATGAAAGGCATTACAATCTGGCCTTGCATGTCGGCCCCGCACTGCGTGTGCAGGCATGATAATCCACACTGGGAAATTTTTCTTCTTGATGAGTCAAATGCACGGTGAAGTATGCGTAAGGTATTTCTCAGGTATTTTAAGCAGCTCTGGCAGAAGACCCGAGCACCAAGCTTTATGGCAACGACCGAATCGGCACACGCAAGGTTATGCTTCATCTTCAGCCGTTAAATCAAAATGACCTCCGTAGAGAATAAAAATTTTGAACAACAAACTTGGCAGAGCACACATGCACGCCAGCTGGCAGCCACTATTCAAAGGGCCTTGACCAACCTCTGGCTGAAAATGGTCTCTACCAAGGTTGTTGTGAGGCACCGTCCCCGGAACACACAACCGCAAACAATTCTTTAATAAAAGAAATTATATTGGAGCTACATATATGGCAAACCAGCGACTTTTCATGCTCCTCTCCTTCCATTCCCTCTCAGAGGTTTTTGTCCTTTCCGCTTGGTCTACTAGCTTTAGTCCTCCATCCCTGCTTGTTCTGTGTGGCTGCCCTTCCGTTTTCAAGAGTAGACAGCACCCCTTTTGTTTGAAAGTCAAATGGGGAGCTTTCGGTGGCGTCCGCGTTGGGCCTGTTATGAGCAGAATGCACATCAGCCGAAGAGGATTAAGGTGCAGATCTCATCGACAGGGATGACCACGGTGACGCAGCAACAGCAGCGGCAATTTCGACAGCGTCGTCAGGTGGCCGACGACTACACAAAAAGAAAGGATGACTAGCTGAGAAGAAGCCTGTTCTTCCCACGCTCGGCTCGATGCAGAAGACCTTCCCCCTTTGACTGGTTCCCTTCAAGAAGCGACCGGCGATGGACAGAGGACGGGAAGAGGGGAACGGTGTCTTCCAGTAATTAATCGTGTCTGACAAGAGCCGCCCCGACCGGAGAGAGCCCACCGCAGTTGTAGTCCACAGCGCGGCACCGGTGTTTTCGATAGACACGTGCCGCTTGCAATACGGTTGCACTACGGTGCGATAGAGCAGCGAACCTGTGAATCCCCATCACCCATTCCCACGAGTGCCTCCGCTTGCTAAGTGCTATGTGCAAATTTTCTCATCGTTAAGAAATGTGCCACATATTGTATTGATCCCCGCCTGGTGAAGGGGCGTAGCCTTACGGTATTTAACAAGCGTTCTCTTTAACAAGGCTCATCCAGTTGGCTCAAAGCTATTAACTTTTAATTTTTGACTGTTTGCTATTTTCTAATTTATGTAAATAAGTTTCTTGAAAGTGCCAGTAAACCCGCTTTTTTTGTGTTTTTCCCAAATGTCAAGCTTCCATCGTTCCTCATTTACTCTCCGGCCCAAAAGCGCTACCCTGCCTCGTAACAAATGGTGGCAGCGTTACGATGCTGCTACCCGACCCATAACTGGGCCCATTGCCTATTGTCTGACCTCAATGGATATCCTAGGCAGGGACCAGAAAACCCTCCAGCATTTCTTGGAAAGCACACCTACACATGTGTGCATATCTTCTGCGTGTTTGTCTTTTCTGTATTTTTGGGTGCGTGACTGTCAACTGCGCTGAGAGAAACAGTAAAAGTGCAGTAAGTGTGAGATGAATGAACACGAAGCAGTGTATAGGGTCGTTCAGAATATATGCGGACACGGCTCAGTGTGGCCGCGCTCTGCGGAGCGCATCCGGCGTGCATTGAAACTAAGCGGCGCAGGCGCACACGGGCCCGGAGGTGGTGATTCGTGTCGTCTGCTACAGTGCAGATGCGCACAGGCACTGTGCTTCCATTGCAGTGAAGCGCACCAGACTGTGTGCCGATAGCGTCCGAGCCCACCGATACGGTGTTTCGGGAAAGCGCACATCTCTCAATGCACCGTGTTGTATTTGCTTCGGCTTGCAACTCAGTGGCCTGTTTTCTCAGTGCCACAATGCCGGTTAAATACATGTATTGTTGGAAATTTAGAAGCCCTGCTATTGTTCGGTTACGCACCTTACCAAAGCGAATCGGTGCTTCTTGGGACGCCAATACGGCCCCGAACGATGACGACCATGGGGAGGGTGGTAACTGGCACTGAAATAGCGCATTAAACAGCTGCTTCGCGTTTCACTTCCACTCAAACGTGGTCTCCGCAGCTCAGATCGATCTCGGGTGCCCCGACACTGCAGTCGGGAGGTCTGCATTGAGCCAGCGCGGTAAGGCTTCCTCAGAGCATTACCGCACTATGCAAGTGACGTGGATAGCGGACAACTTCATTTTATGCGCTTGCTGTGTGAGGCGGATGAGATACTTTGCTGCAGCTGCTAATCTCTGTGCAGATCGATGAAATCAATGTCATTCTTCTCGGCCACAGTTCTCTCGTAATACGCCTCGCACGAAAGTGTTCACAGACTGCACCGCTCCACATCGAATTTATTAAAGAACTGATAAACATCATCAACAGTTGTAATGAGTTTGAAAGAAATCAGAATATGTTTAACTCATCACAAAATTTTTGTTTTATGGATGTCATTGATTCCAGCATTAAGCAGGCTCTGCGACAATGCATTTATATGCTCAAGCGATCATTCACAGGACCTTATTTGTAGTGCGTTGTAATAGCCTGCCACACTGGTCGCTTTTTCTGGATCCGCTCTGATCCGCGATAATATAAAAGAGCTAAACCAGTGTCACCGAAACTGAGGTTGCGGATCGGCGCGTGGGTACCGCATTTCAATGAATGATGAAATGCAAGTATGCCTAAGGGCTGTGCAATGTGTGTGCATGTTAAAGACCCCTCGTGAATAATTATCAGAGGCCCTATCCGCGTCTCACGTGGCCCGATTCGCTTTGGTAAGCCGCATAACCGAAGAATAGCAGGGCTTATAAATTTCCAGCAATACATATATTTAGCCAGCATCACGGCACTGAGAAAACAGGCCACCGAGTTGCAAGTCGAAGCTAAGACAACGTGCTGCAATGAGAGAAGTGCGCTGTCCCGCAACGCCGTATCGGTGGGCTCGCTACAAGGCTGTCTATTGCTGAAGGCAGCCTGGCTGCTCCCCAAACCAAAAATATTTTAGAGAACAACGCGAGGAGGCAACATGAAAAATGAACCTTTGGCCTGGCATTGAGCACACGATACATGAGAGAACAAAAAAAAACAGCACGATGCTTCCATTCCACATGCGGTTCTCTAGTGTCCTACGCAATCTTTCACAACGGTGGCATTTAGGCAATATGTCTATACTACAATCCAAAGATCTGCTACAAGGCTCTCTGTTTCTGAAGGGAACCCGGCTGCTTCCCTCAACCATAAATCTTTTAGACACAGAGAGAGAGAGAGAGACACCTGTCTGGCTCTGAAGTTTGCTGCTATGTAATGTACATATTGCGACTGGTAAGCGTGCGAGTGGCAGTAGCAGAGGAATCTGCAGTAAAACTTCGCTCAGTACATACATGTATCTGTGCAACTGTTGTTGCTGGGTCAGACTTTTCAAAGTCCATCACAGTGATTTTTCTCTTCGACATCCTCTGGATAAGCTCCGCTTTTGTTACTGGAACACTAGAAATGCGAGATAAAATAATGAAAGCGCCAGCAAACACAGGGCAAGCTACGAAAACGGATCAGTTAGTGTGTCTCGTTCATTGCTTCCAAGAAGCATATGATGCGAAAAATTAGCAGATCTGAACACAGCCGATTTCTCCCTGCCTCATGTAATTTCTTGAATAATGAAAAAATCACGAAATATTATTTCGCTCAAAGTGACCCTTACGTCGAGACCTGCTACAACGCGACCACGCAGTTTTTCCCTTCTTTGGGAAGCGTGCGCTGGGCTGCTGTGTGCACCGATCGCAAGCACAGAGGAAGTGGTATCGTAAGCGTTCTGGAAGTGCTCGCAACAGTAAAAAAGAATGTCCATCGAATTAATGTAAAATGCCACCATGCTTTGTTAAAAACGTTGGGCTAGACTGCACACGCATAACACTTTTGGCACTTCGGAAATCTGACCACGTAGCGAAGTAACTGCAAAACTCACCTCCAAGCTCCATTACTTGGGTGGAATAAAATGCCTTGTCGTCTTTTCCGCCGCGCCAGTAGACGTCCTTTTTTTTCGCCAGGTTGCTAACGCCAGTTGGTGAGGCATCATTGAAAGGTGTAGCGCAAAAGAAACAAGGACGACATAGAGACGTGTACGATAGTTTTGCGCCGTCGGTCGAAGTATTTAACGTACGCATAGCTCGCCGCAGCTGACGAACCCATAGTGGAAGTGTCACACGTAGCTGCAAAACACAATCTAATAATTGTAACAGCCACACACACCGACACTGTGCTGAGTGATGACGCAAACGTTGGACGCAAACGACCGCAGACTAGGATTGGCTTGGCGACGCGGACCGCACAGGGCGCTGCATACGATGATGATGATGACCTCTTCGTTACAAACCAGAATATTAAATACGTTTTATTCGTTCAATTTCGTCTGTTTATTTCCTGTGGCAGAACATGCGTCTCCGACCATGATCTCCATACCGCTCCATGTCGCAGCCTCCTCGTGCAGCGCATCCGGCCATCCAGTTGACTATTGATTGACCGCATGTAGTAGGAGACGACACGGGGCTCTACACACACCATGAAATACTTATAGTCGAAAAGTTACAAATACTACTTTGAAGGGAAATAGTTATGGGGTCCGTGCCAAGCCGTGCCACAGAGCGTTGGTCCAACATAAGCACAAGCAACAGCAGAACCAACTAGGCCGTCAAATCGGTCTTGCACCTGTGACTACCCATGGAGTGTGAATAGGGTGGCTTGCCACTGACCTGAAATCAGCGACTTAGGACGAGCAGAGGGGGAAATATAGATTGCTGAATAGGTAAATTGATGCACTGAAAGAATTTATGTTAAGAAATCAGAAGTGTGCGTGGCATCTATGTGCTCGTGACGTCAGCGATAAGAGGTTGCCAGACCAGCAAGCAGTTCGCAAAAGAAATGAAAAAAACTCATTTTAAAAATATTTACCGCACACAATCAACTGAATATGGGGGGAATTGTAATTTAACCTGTTGGGCATTAAATGAGATAAGCAGGGTATGCGTGAAAATAGGCTATAATTGCCCCTTTAAGAGGGTGATCGCACAAATCCCACTCTTCCATTGGATCACATTTCATTCGCTGTTACACTGGACATAGTACATACAGAGCTACGGACAAGGGTGGCGCACGTAAACATGTCAAGGATAGGTTACACGCAGCAGATACCTGCGAAAGAAGGTTCAACTGCTCAGTTGGTAGAGCACTGAACACGAAATTCGAAGCTCGTAAGTTCAAACCCACCTGACTTCATTAGGTTGTTTTCTTTCACTTTCTAATCAATTATTGCATTCATTACATTAGATTAGTTCACAATGACCAACAAAAAATATCCCCCATACCTTCCTTGTGTCAGTGAATGTTGGCTTAGTGTCAATAGGCATACAGACACACAATACACCTCCCAGAGGCTTGGAAAGCTACAAGCTTCGCTGGTACTGAATAAAAAAAATAACTAAGATTGAAAAAAAGATATGCAAGCAGGTCGTCTAGTTATCACCATGCATGCTATACACTTCTTAGCTGAGCAGAAAGTGGCTGTTATTAAAAATACCAGACCTATAGGTCTGCTTCTTTTGTAAAACAGGGCGAACAACGTCGGACAAGAACAAGAAGGACACGGGACGAGCGTGTCCTTGTTCTTGTCCGACATTGTTCGCGCTGTTTTACAAAATATGCATATATACCAACTCGCTCAACTGAAGGTCTGCTTCATTGGTAACTGCACCTGGAAGTTGCTTCTGGAAAGTCGTTGATTCTCGCGGCCTCATTTCTGGTGCGCTGCAATGATCATCCTTGACCAGGGTCACATCGTCGCAAACTTGCGCATGCCTGCAGCTTTCACGAATGGGACTGGCAGGTGACGCTGCTGCACTGCTCCGTTCTTCAATACATCCTTTTTATATGTAGAAAAAAATTTGGTAAGCTTAACCACATAAACAGCTGGAACACACATACATATACATGCAGTTTAATAGCACACTAGTCTTTTCCTCGTAGTTACTACCTGCTCCACACTACTATCTCCTCATCATTAAATAAAAGGCCATTCTCCATTTTGCTTTTAGAACTGCAGCATACTAAACAAGGACAAATGAATAACTTGCACATAGCGGAACCTTCAGAGAACTTTTATTTCAAGACTAGAACTACTATTTACAATATCCGACTAGTGGTGTTAGGCAGGGTGGCACATAAATCATAATGTAGAGTCGAACTGATTCTGGCAACAAAATAACTCTGCCAAGGTTAGCTGAATGGCTAAAACCTCTGTCATGAAGTTCCAACACTAACACCTAAATGGCAGAAATTCTTCAATTATCTTGTTGCTTTTGAGTTTACCATATTTTTCTTGGATCATTACAGTGTGATGTGCTATTAGCAAGAAATTAAATGCAAACAATGCAACTACAACATTGGCAGAAAAATGAAGACTAACAAGAGAGTCTTTATACCAGCATAGGTAACAAACTTTTAAGGCATGAAGGCCATATTTTAAGTGACTACGTGTTAGGTGTTTTGTTCAAATTTCATTTATTGCTCCCACTATGTCTGCTGTACAAAGTGCTTCTTCCTATATAATAGTTGATTCTCTTAAAGGGGGCCATGACAGCATATTTTCGTGTATGCCCTGCTAGCTGCGTTTAGTTCCCAACACGTTAAATTACAATTCCCAGCAGTTTCAGTTGATTCTGTGTGCTAGGTATATTTAAAACAAATTTTCGGGTTTATACAGTTAGAACTCGATTTAAAGAATTATTTCATTAAATTGAGAAATTTGCAAAAGAGAGGACGGCATCTTTCCGCCCTTAGAAATCTAAAATAGTAACGTAGCGGCACTGGAACGCTACCGCATCACTTTTGTAGACAGCCCGTCCCTGCGCATGTGGAAAACTTGCCAAGGCAGCCGAATCGCTTGTGCATGAAAGCGACATCACGTAAAACGGATTCAAATCCAAGGTGGAAGTGCCGCTGTTTACAGAGTCTGTTGCTCCATGCAGGGGAGCAGCTTACTGCGCTGTCAAAACAAAACCAGGGCCATTACTTGGGCAACTAGACGTTACTCCTGGTGCGCTACTAAAAAGCTGCGAGGCATTGTGGGCAAAAAAAGGAGAAATCACACCTTTTTTCTACTCATTTCTTCCGGAAAAACTGCTAAATCGAGTTCACTGATTGTTTCGTGACTTCGGGTACACGAGAACAATGAACCCTGTGAGTACTTGCCGGGGAATCAATATTTGTTCACAAAATTCGAACTTCATAAATCGGGTATTCTTTAGATCGAGTTCTAACTGTATTGCGAAATTATTGCTGGTCTGACAACTATTCACTGCTGGTATCACGAGAGCATACGTACTACGTGTCGTCTGCTGCGTGCTTATGGCTGCAAGCTTTAATTTTGCTGTTCCGGCATGCTTGCATGCACATCGTGGACAGCGGTCGCTCGAAAAGTGTTTTAGCTGAACGAAATAAAATGCATTTCCCGTGTTTTCTTTCACAAAAGCTTAGTACGCAAGCTCAATGGTCTTTGAGAAAGCGGACTTGCTTGTGGCGCCAGTTTTCCGATTGTTGAAAAACACATATGGACCCCTGCTTTATTATTTGCACTCAGAATCCTGTTATTCGCATGTTATGAGTGTGGTCTCTTTTTAGCAGTCAAGTGCTTCCATATGAGAAAAGCGGCACGTGCCATGCATGCCTTCGCCACTGTACGCCGTGAAGGGCATGGTGCTGGCATTCTGTCACTCGCTACCAAATTCTTGAGAGCTATTCGTTGGCTTTATAATTAAACAAATTATAACAAGGCGTCACTACAGTAAGCTTGCGGCATAAGGAGCCGACAAAAGTGCCGAATGCGACAGCTTCGCTGCTGCACGCATGTGTCAGTCGAACATACATTCCTTTCAGCTCTTAAGCACCAACTCCAAGGTCCCTTCCTGGGCGTACGCGGTCAGCGTCGGCGCTCTCGGCGTATGCCAAAACCGGTCTGCGCATGCGCACTACAGGAGACGCCAGCGAGCCTCTGTGAGGCGCCGATATCTGTCCGTGCTAGATATCGGCGTCAGCGCACGGGCGCTCGCGTACACGTCGGAAGAGGGGCCGGAAGAGGGGTCCGGTATATTACAATTGGAGGATCGCGAGGCTCTCGGTGGCTCTTTTCTTCGTGGCTTGAAGCTCTTTCTGGTTCCCCAAATTTTTTTCGCGGTTTAAGTTGTCCTTTCATCGCCCCCAACCCCTTCTCTCCACGGCTTGAAATTCTCTCCCTCGGCTCGAGAGGGGAAGCGAGCCAGCACCAGCAACATGGAGATGCATGCCCCTTTTCGACGTCCGTTCCGGTGTACGCCAAGAGCGCCGACGCGGAGCGCACACGCCAAGGAAGGGCCCTTGGAGTTAGGCCATTAGAACCCTTTTGCAGAACCAAGCTGCTGCCAAAGCCAAAGCGACTCGAATGTTTCACTGCCTGCACCAATGAATAGTCGCCACCATCTAAATGAGTGCTTCAAGAAAAATAGTACATCATATAGCATTGACTGCGTGCATGGAAAGTACCCTAGGAATGCGACGATTACAACAGATGCGGTCCCGCGCTGAGGTTGTTTACATTGTTGTGCACAAACAGTACTTCTCGTTTGCTCGGCATAACACGCAAGGCGGGCTCTTCATATCTTAAATATTATCTGCTCTTGCCCATAAATTGTAGTTTTATTTGTTTACACACTACGATAACATTGCAATCAGAGACAATGATGCTATCACCTGCTTGGAAAATGGTTCGCGTAGGACCGGTGCTTCCCGCTAATTGTATCTGCTGCCTTCAATGTCACAAATATTTGATTTTTGATTTACATTCACTAAAGCTTATCAGTTCGCTCTCTGCAAAGTAACAAAAGGGGCCGGGTGTCCGCCACAGACACAAATTTAAGAATCTGGCAGAAGTTCACTGCTGATTTCCATCAAAGTGTGAAGATATGAAACGCAGCCGCCCGTTGCGCCTTTTTAAATGCGCATATGGTAGGTACAAGCGCGGGTTTTTACAGACCGTTGCCTCACCGGGCATGAAGCTTGCACTCGGCTGCACAAGCCCAAGCATAGGCGGCAAGCAACGAGTGGCATTTTCAGGCGGTGTTTTGCCCATGTCACTTGCCTCGCCGCTGGATTTTGTGTACAGACGCCGACGGAAAGCACAGCTTCGCTGGTGTACACACGTCGTGTATGCCACCGTGGCTAGAATAAGGTCTAATAAGGTTTTAAAATTTTAAGTTCAAGGAATCTCATACTAACTAGCATCCGCTCTCTTCTGGTTCCTACTAAGCTCATTTTTTACACTACTGCGATATGTGGTCATTGGTTGTGCTGGCATCGTCGTCAGTATAGCACCACACAAGCAAATAGCAGGATACTCCTATGCTTCATAAATAAACCTAGGCATTGTGTGGGCAGTCAAAGCGAAATTGTGAGAACTTGTCAGAAAATTTGCTGCTCTTTCACAGCAATGCCCTAACTTACAAGTCTGTCAAATTGCACTATCTGCGAATATGAATATGAAGCTCAACCACTGAACCTGCTGTGCAGGCCTGTGTCTCACTGGTTACTTTTTTTTCTGTAACATGAAGAAACCTCTGCACAGGCTACAATTGCCTGATGATATTGCAGTCAAGGAAGCAGTAACAGGTTTCCTCCTGCAGCAGCAACACATCTCTTTCTGTTGCATGGGAAACCATATGAGGTGAATTCAAATTAGCGCGCTAATGTCAAGAAGGTTAGACTGATTAGTAGAAAGTTTAATTTTCTCATATTTTTATATATTTGGGCAGACAACTGAGTACCCTTTGTATTAGCCTGGTCAGGAAATATCCGCGTGGATACACCCAGTGAATGCCTCCACTAACGCAGATTGTGTATGGAGTAAGAAAAAAAAGGATAATTTTTCTTCTTCTGTCATGGCTTTCAAGCTGATGATTGTTTCTTAAAGGACTAAAGACACCAAATTTTGGTTGAACGTTTCAGTGCTTTTAGTGATGCACAAGCTTTTTCTATACACGGACCCCAAATCATATTTGCCTATAACCGCCTAATAGTTTATAACGTAATTTTTTTCTCGCCTGTTTAGGTTTCGATGGGAACAGTTCAGCGATGGCTATCATGTCAAAGTCAAGTCTAGGTCATGTGACGGATAAAAACTGCTGTATAATTGCTGCTTCTTCACCCCTTGCGATTCTTGTTTCTGAGGTAGGCTGATTTTAGCATTTTAGTGAATCAAAACGGCGAAGCAGCGACTATATTGCTGCGAATTTTTGCAGTGTTTGTTCATTCTTCAAAGCTACCGGCACGCCGCTTTATCGCTTTGTTTGCGATGCAAGACGCGACAAGATTTATCTAAATTTATCGCATCCAGGCAGAGCTGATTCTACGTTGTTCCGTAATGTTCTAGTAACTTTGAACGCTTCATCTCGAAAGTTCACTATCAGAAAGTTCGCTATCGCTGAGCACGGCCGAGAGCGGCGGGCATTCTGTTGGACGACCGCTGAGGACGCATGTTGCTACGCCGCCGCCGAGTGATTGAGTCCATTGTGGGCGCAAGTCAGCCCAAATAAAAAACTTTGTTTAGACGCCATTTTCGCTGTCGTTCTGCTCCCCGGATTGCAGTCACTCCTTCGTGACAACATGGCAGGTTTTTATCTGTCACATGCCCTAGACGTAAAAGCCATTGCTCGGCTCTTGAAACCAAAACCGAAAGAGGTGAGTTGAAATTCGATTACAAGTTATACAGCAGCTGTAGGCAAATACCACATGATGATCTGTGTATAGTAAAGTATTGTGCATCATTAAAAACAATAAATGAAACAACCAAAAATTAGGTGTCTATAGTCCTTTAAACAAAGATACTTTTTGTCTGTTCGCTAACAGTTAATACTGCAAGGCCTGAGAACCTGGACGTGCAATCATAGTAGAATTCAAATTGTTTTGAAATTTCCAATTAAAACCCACTGCCTCATCTCCTCATGCCAGAGACAGGAATAATCCTAATATCATATTATTTGCAGGTGTAGTGAAAATGATGTGTGTGAAAGAAAATCCGCATGATTTATGTATGTTATGTATGAGCTTGGTCACTTCAACGCCATCACCTGCTGCTCTGTGGTGTCTCCATACCAAATGAAACAGAAGAATGAGAGTTTCGGACTTGAAACAATGAGCTCATAAAGAGTTAAATAAGACCATTCGACAAGTGCAGTGTCACCACCTCTGTCGCTGCCCCCCCACTCATGTGGTTCAGCTGTATCTCCTTGAGCCAAGCACCCCTCACCCCTCTATTGTGATGCCAATGCTTTAAAACAGTAACATACAGACTCAGAGGTTGTACACAGGAAGAACAATATGATACTATAGTTAGATACAACTCAAGCAACAACACAGCTTTTGCCCCGGAAAATACTTCCCTACAGCCAGTGGTGTTAGCGGATTCTCATTATGTCCTAAATAGAAATCTCCTTAGACCGACTAGCTTCACACCATAGGGTGTCACAGATGAAAGAGGGTTCATCATCAACCTGACTACACCAACTTTAGCAACAGTCTTTTCCCGTATCCGTTCAATTAACCAGGCCTTGCGCCAACTGCATCCACATAATCCCCGCAAAATTCCTAACCTCATCCTGCGACCTGTCTTTCTGCGGCCCCCTCCTACACTTCCCTTCCCTTGGAAATCAGACCACTACCCTTGCTTTCACATTACATGACCTGCCCATTTCTTCTCGAGTGCAACTATATTATCAGAAAAGTACATTTGTTCGCTGACCCACTCTGCACTTTTGATGTCTCTTAACATTACACCTATCATTTCCCGTTCCATAGCTTTTGGCGTTAATCTCAATTTAAGCTGAACCCTTTTCGTTGCCCATCAATTTATGCCCCTTACGCGAGTACCGGTAAAATAGACCTGTCATGTGCTTTCCTCTTAAGTGATACTGATAACTTGCCGTTCATGATCTCAAAGTATGTGCCAAATGCAGTCCATCCAATCTGATCAGTCTAGTCATTTCCATTTCATGATCTGGCTGTGCGGACACTACCTGCCCTAAGTAGACGTATTCCCTTACCCCTTCCAGTACCTCGCTACCTATCGTAAACTGCTGTTCTCTTCGGAGGCTGTTGAACATTAACGTTACATTAGAAAATCAGATTCTTCAGGTATGCTCCACTGAAAGGGCGTTCACCATGGCTTAGTCGGATGAACCGCGACATCACGAAAGTCACAAGACACCAATGTCTGAAGGGCCTCCTTCAAAGGCATCTGCTGCTTTTTTCTTGGATTCTATACAAATACACTGCATTATATATATGCTCTATGAAGAAGAAGAAGAAGAAGAAGAAGAAGAAGAAGAAGAAGAAGAAGAAGAAGAAGAAGAAGAAGAAGAAGAAGAAGAAGAAGAAGAAGAAGAAGAAGAAGAAGAAGAAGAAGAAGAAGAAGAAGAAGAAGAAGAAGAAGAAGAAGAAGAAGAAGAAGAAGAAGAAGAAGAAGAAGGGAAAAATCCTAGCCGCCCTGCCATCGCTCAGAGCGAGCGCCTGATGACCTGAACAGACGAGAGACTCGGTCGCCGCCGTGGTTTCGCCACCGCCTGAGCGTTAACCTAAGCCCCCGTTACATTTGGTGGAGCTGCGGGGTGCCAAAAACACCGCCATGACGACGGTCAGCTTGATCCGGATTTCCCACCCGGTTCACTCGTCTAGCTGTGGATCCTTTTCACTGATCCTGGCCTCTCAAAGAAACTTCTTTCGAAACACCATGGTCCCCACTGCGTCCTGGAGCGCACATCCTTCGTGAACTACCTTACTGAGCCCCTCACACCGTCTGCCGATCTCCGCCGACGTGATCGCGAGTCTGTGCATGTCCAACGACTCAAGCCATACTATGACCCGGTTGTGTTGTCGGTACCATGGGTCGCACCAGGATGGCTCCTTTTCTCTTTGGGGCCATTCTGAAGAAGAAGGGCACCATCGTAGCCGCACTGCCATCGCTCAGAGCGAGCACATGCTGACCTGAAAAGACGAGAGACTGTCGCCGCCGTGGTTTCTCCGCAAACCGAGTGTTAACCTAAGCCCCCGCTATTGCGCCTACAGTCTACACTTAAACAATTTTTGATAAATGCACAAAACTTAATAAGGAAAAAAAGACTTACCCATTCTTGGCGAAACACAATCCTCGCCACTAGAGCCTGCAGACTCCAAGTGTGAAGTCTGTTCGGCATGTGCCATTTTTCGCAGCCTTTCGCATAGGAGACTAGGTTGTAGGAGATACAAGGGAGCAAAATTAGGCATGGAAAGCATCAAGGGGTGTACTTAAGTAACTCTTGTGGCAAACTAAACCTAATACCAACACTGCTGTTTTCCAACACAGCTTGCTTTGCAGAAATTCATGACTTACAGAAACCGGAATTTGTCAGTAATTTGAGTTCAGGACTCAGACAAGAAACAAATTATTGAAAACTGCAGACTCTCTCTTTCTCTGTAAAGTATTCTCCATGCCTACAACTCCACTGAGAATGCCCTCCCAATAGGTGGCTTGTTGCATTATTAACATTTCAAAGGGTGATCCTTCTGAGCAACTAGCCTGCGGTTTGTAATGAATAAAAAGGTGGTTTCCTTGATTCTAACCTAGGCAGAAAGTTGGGTAACAGGCAATCTGCAATGGGTACATGGAAAGGAAATAGTGCAAATGAACATATACAGCTTTGATACCTCAACTACTCTCTCTTTTGGTGAAAGTGAAAAACCCCTACAAATGAATTATTAACCACCTAACTTACATTATTATGATATCAGGGGTTACTGTGCCATTTTTTAACTGCATCTGAAGTTCACTTCGGTCTTGCTTCCCAATTACATATCCAAGGCATCGTGATGTGGATATGAACTTAATCTAATCCAATTTTTGTGGCATATTTTTTGTCACGTACAAGACATCACGATGTGGATATAAACATAATCCAACCCAATTTTTGTGGCATATTTTTTATTGTCGTGAACAAACAGCCACAAATTCACCACGAAAAAGCAAGCAATTCATGTTCCAGCTTAACAATATTAAATGAGTTGAATTGCCAAGGCTCAAACGCAATAATATTGCTTTCTTGAAATGTAAGACCTAGGCATCTTGTTTTTTCAGATTTTAGTTTCGGCTGTGGCTAAAAATACATCGTACAGATCCAGCACATTCATATTTAAGACACGTCTATGCGATCTGAAGGATCTGGCTAAAGGCATGCCGGATGTACCCAGTAACCCAGTACATTTTTTTTCTTCATGAGACAGCGAGACTGATTTGATCTTATCTGTTTTCTCTCAAAGAATTCATCCCACAATATTTTACTAGCAATTTTGACTATGTGAAGCGGATACGTTAGCACCCCTAAACCAGTATGAGTTGTAGCAAAGAAATGAAGTTGATACGCTTTGGTAGCGTGAGTGGTGGCCCCACTTCTTAGATATGCCCTGGGCATTCAATTCTCGCAAATCTGCTCGATTTTATCCTAAGTGTCCTCCTAGCTGCTTCTTTCATTGCGGAAGCTATATCTCTGATTTGAGAATATTTACCTGCTACCCGGAATGAAGCTACTGGTGTTGAGTATGCAAGCTTCGAGTGCTACGCGTCTTGTTGCACATGAACGACAAACGCCTGGTTACCTGTTGTAGAGCTTGCCGTTCACTGTTAGTTTCAATGGGATAAATGCAGAAACACTTCTGGTTACCCTAATGTAATCATGATGTGCATGTGTTTGCCCGTGTTTACACTTCTAAAAGGCGACTACTGTTCTGCGATGTCTCCAACTGTTATAGTGTCTTCGACTGGTCGCTTTGGATCGCTCTAGAGCGCTCTGAGAGACGACCGCACATTCGACTGGTCGAAACTAGCGGCTCTGACTACATTCGGGTGGTTCTTTCTGAGCGTACGCCACAAGCTCAGAGCGCTCTGACGCGCTCAGATAAAAAACAACAGGATAGATAAGCGGGCGAGTTGGTGATACATAATGCAAAAAAACAGCGCGAACAAACGGGGACTAGACGAAGAATACACAGGAACAAGCGCTGACTCTCAACTAAAGTTTAATCACAGGAAGCACACTTATAAAAGGAAACGAAAACGAAAAAAACACAAAATCAGAACGCATGTGTTACTATGTGATGTCCAGATATGCAACCTCACAGTCACGCAGGAGCAGGGATGGTTGGCTGACACATAATCTTGGTTTCTTTGTCATGTTATACGCCTCGATAATTTCCCTGGTCAACTGGTCGGGGTGTTTGTACAAAATGTCAGTAAAATGCAAGGACGGAAAACATGATTGACACTCTCGGCAATGATCGACTAGATTAGTGGAGCGATTAGATTCTAATGAATTGAGATGTTCTCCGAGACGTGTGTTAATACAACGTCCCGTTTGCCCAATGTATATCTGACCACAGGATAGGGGGATTTTATAAACTACCCCTTTGGAGCACGGCACAAAACTTTTAGCGTGCTTAACACCACAGGACGCTACAGATTTCTTGGGGTTGCGGGACTTATTTTCTACTGCTGAACAAATTTTACTGAGCTTATTCGGGGCCGAAAAAACCACATCAACTTTATACCTATGGGCCACATTTTTAAGACCATGAGACAGGCGATGTACATAGGGAAGGACTGCGAACGTTTTCCGTTTCTGTTCTTTCTGTGAAGACGGCAGCAATGTCGGCGCTTTAAGCTTTTTAATTATTTTATTGCAACCCAAAGTGATAAGCTCAGCTGGATATCCTGCTTCCTTTAGTCTCTTAGCCTGATTATCAATGCTTTCTTGCATACCATGGTGACAAGATTTTGACAACGCAGATGACAAGGATGAAACAACAATTCCACATTTCACTACCTTAGAATGATGTGACTTATAGTTCAGCAGCGGTTTGTTGGCACGTGGCGCGTAATTCCAACACATGTGTCCCTTCCCCTCAGTCAAACATAAATCTAAAAATTGTATCTGGTTATCGACCGGTACCTCAGTGGTGAACTGTAAACCCCCTGCATTAGCTTTAAATGCTTCTAACACTGTAGACATGTGCTTAGCATAGTCCGTTTTTTCAATGAGGATTAAAAAATCATCGACGTATCTGAAAATTCGGTACGGCATTCCACACAAATCTTTCTGGATAGCTCTATCCACGAATGAGAGAAAAATATCACTAAGCGCAGGCGCTACTTTAGACCCAATACAGACACCCGCTTTCTGGGTATAGAGTGTGCCTTCCCATTCAACAAAGGTAGATTTAACATAAAAAGACAACAGCTCAAGGAACCCAGATACAGCAATACCACAAACACTTATAAACTGTTCTTCATCATTGTCCGAAGTGATGCAATCAGAAACAGCAGTCATCATTTCCTTGTGCGGCAGGGAGTAGTATAAATCTACCACATCAATGCTGAAAGCCGAGCATGAACCTGGGTTATGCGCCTGTAAAAACTTGACGACACACTCAGAGTTTGGTACCTTAAAAGGATCATTAATAGATAAAGCTGCCAAATGCTTCTGCAAATATCCAGAAATTTCGTGTTGCCAGGTGCTCTTTTCCGTCACTATGGCCCTAAATGGTAATCCCGTTTTATGTGTCTTAGCAGAGAAGAAAATCTTTAAACAGCTGCTTTTTGCCTTAACTACACTCCCTTTAAGTCGCTCCAGATTCAATTGTTCAAGCAGTTGCACCGCTCTGCTTTTTACCTTCTGTAACTTCGCCGAGACCGGCTGAAAGTTCTTCTCGATGGCTACTAATGCTTTATCCGAAAATAATCTAGTCTCCACTAATCTAGTCGATCATTGCCGAGAGTGTCAATCATGTTTTCCGTCCTTGCATTTTACTGACATTTTGTACAAACACCCCGACTAGTTGACCAGGGAAATTATCGAGGCGTATAACATGACAAAGAAACCAAGATTATGTGTCAGCCAACCATCCCTGCTCCTGCGTGACTGTGAGGTTGCATATCTGGACATCACATAGTAACACATGCGTTCTGATTTTGTGTTTTTTTCGTTTTCGTTTCCTTTTATAAGTGTGCTTCCTGTGATTAAACTTTAGTTGAGAGTCAGCGCTTGTTCCTGTGTATTCTTCGTCTAGTCCCCGTTTGTTCGCGCTGTTTTTTTGCATTATGTATCACCAACTCGCCCGCTTATCTATCCTGTTGAATTTCATTTCTAGTACTACGGGCTCTGTTACGTACCCTAACCCTCTCCCTGTTGACCCGGCTGTCTTGGCCTCGTTGGTTGCTGTGTGTGTGTGCAAAGCTCGTGTATCCTCCTGGCATGCAAGGAAAGGTTGGTGTCCACCAGAACTTCAAGTGATTTGCGGGTTCCTGCAACCGTCCAAAGGACATGCTCGCCGCGTATGTAAAATCCTGTCTTCGGAATGGAGGCACCAAGGCCGGTTTTTCAAGGACCGCCTGAGAGTTGCCTGTGAGCACAGCGGAAGTCTACATCACCATCCTCGTTTGTACCGTGAATGGTGCAAAACCGTTGACGAGTCCACTGAGTTCTTGTGGAGCAGGGTTCGACCGAATCTCCCGTCAAGGAAAGGGACGTCGCAGAAACCAGGAAAAGTGATTGTACTTGGTGATACGCCACTACCAAAACCGCATGAAGCCCTTCTTCAGATGGGCCCAAAATTCTGTGTTGAGCCACACCTGCGAGGGGAAGAAAAGGTGACCATGGCGCGATCGATTTCTCGCCTGGCACCGGATGAGTCTCGACCCAGGTGCGTAGAGGAATGTACAGCGGTTTTAGCCAGGACCTCTACGGCGGTCAAGCATGGAAAGGGATTCGGATCACTGATTAACTTCCTTGTCTCGAATAACTTGCGACTGGTAACTGCGGATAAAGAAGGGTGTTTTGTAGTCATACCTGAATCATTATTTTCGGATAAAGCATTAGTAGCCATCGAGAAGAACTTTCAGCCGGTCTCGGCGAAGTTACAGAAGGTAAAAAGCAGAGCGGTGCAACTGCTTGAACAATTGAATCTGGAGCGACTTAAAGGGAGTGTAGTTAAGGCAAAAAGCAGCTGTTTAAAGATTTTCTTCTCTGCTAAGACACATAAAACGGGATTACCATTTAGGGCCATAGTGACGGAAAAGAGCACCTGGCAACACGAAATTTCTGGATATTTGCAGAAACATTTGGCAGCTTTATCTATTAATGATCCTTTTAAGGTACCAAACTCTGAGTGTGTCGTCAAGTTTTTTACAGGCGCATAACCCAGGTTCATGCTCGGCTTTCAGCATTGATGTGGTAGATTTATACTACTCCCTGCCGCACAAGGAAATGATGACTGCTGTTTCTGATTGCATCACTTCGGACAATGATGAAGAACAGTTTATAAGTGTTTGTGGTATTGCTGTATCTGGGTTCCTTGAGCTGTTGTCTTTTTATGTTAAATCTACCTTTGTTGAATGGGAAGGCACACTCTATACCCAGAAAGCGGGTGTCTGTATTGGGTCTAAAGTAGCGCCTGCGCTTAGTGATATTTTTCTCTCATTCGTGGATAGAGCTATCCAGAAAGATTTGTGTGGAATGCCGTACCGAATTTTCAGATACGTCGATGATTTTTTAATCCTCATTGAAAAAACGGACTATGCTAAGCACATGTCTACAGTGTTAGAAGCATTTAAAGCTAATGCAGGGGGTTTACAGTTCACCACTGAGGTACCGGTCGATAACCAGATACAATTTTTAGATTTATGTTTGACTGAGGGGAAGGGACACATGTGTTGGAATTACGCGCCACGTGCCAACAAACCGCTGCTGAACTATAAGTCACATCATTCTAAGGTAGTGAAATGTGGAATTGTTGTTTCATCCTTGTCATCTGCGTTGTCAAAATCTTGTCACCATGCTATGCAAGAAAGCATTGATAATCAGGCTAAGAGACTAAAGGAAGCAGGATATCCAGCTGAGCTTATCACTTTGGGTTGCAATAAAATAATTAAAAAGCTTAAAGCGCCGACATTGCTGCCGTCTTCACAGAAAGAACAGAAACGGAAAAAGTTCGCAGTCCTTCCCTATGTACATCGCCTGTCTCATGGTCTTAAAAATGTGGCCCATAGGTATAAAGTTGATGTGGTTTTTTCGGCCCCGAATAAGCTCAGTAAAATTTGTTCAGCAGTAGAAAATAAGTCCCGCAACCCCAATAAATCTGTAGCGTCCTGTGGTGTTAAGCACGCTAAAAGTTTTGTGCCGTGCTCCAAAGGGGTAGTTTATAAAATCCCCCTATCCTGTGGTCAGATATACATTGGGCAAACGGGACGTTGTATTAACACACGTCTCGGACAACATCTCAATTCATTAGAATCTAATCGCTCCACTAATCTAGTCGATCATTGCCGAGAGTGTCAATCATGTTTTCCGTCCTTGCATTTTACTGAAATTTTGTACAAACACCCCGACCAGTTGACCAGGGAAATTATCGAGGCGTATAACATGACAAAGAAACCAAGATTATGTGTCAGCCAACCATCCCTGCTCCTGCGTGACTGTGAGGTTGCATATCTGGACATCACATAGTAACACATGCGTTCTGATTTTGTGTTTTTTTCGTTTTCGTTTCCTTTTATAAGTGTGCTTCCTGTGATTAAACTTTAGTTGAGAGTCAGCGCTTGTTCCTGTGTATTCTTCGTCTAGTCCCCGTTTGTTCGCGCTGTTTTTTTGCATCAGATAAAAAAGTCGGAGCGGCTCTGAGATGAGTCGACGCGACAGAGCCATTTCCGCCATTTCGCAAAAGCGGTGCGAGGCTTCGGCGTCCACAGCGCGTAGGCAGGAGCAAGTGTAGGCTTTTTACGCAGTTGTAGCGTCCTTGCTGTGTTGTGTTTTGCGGGTGCCGCGCTGCGTGAGGCAAAATGACTAAGAGATTCCCGGATAACTACGCTAGGAACGCGGTTTGTGTTGCTGTCGCATGACAACAGCGATTCCAGCAGCAGCTCAGACGAGGACGACAGTGCTATCCACAAGGCGAGGTTCGAAAAATGAGCGTCCCGTGGGACGGAAAGCTGGGGTAGCGATTGATACATGCTAAGCGGCGACCGCAATGCAAACTGTGTGCGGCCACGTGCGGCTAAAGGTAATCAAGGGACCTTACGTGCGGCTACAGTTGACATCAGCAGCGGTGCCGCGTAGGGGCTCCGGAAGTTGCGTCCCCCTTCTGCCTCCTGCGCTTCCGCTCTAAAAACTCGCTGACCATTCGGCTTGACTAGTCTCGCTATGCTCTCAGAGCGAGAGCGGCTCCCACTCTGCCAGATCCTAACCAGATCGCGGGAGCGACCATTTGAAGACACCATTATTGAAGTCCATAACAACTTTTTTCTTCAACTCTGTGACTAGGGAAGAAAAAAACTGTAAAAGAATGCTCTGAGTTTCTCGAAAGCACATCTCTTCTTACCTGCATATCCCAACACTCTACAAGGGCATCGCTGCAAGTCCAGTAGTGGCTCTACCCTCTGCCTCGCCATCTGCTCAATGGCAGACTGTAGTGCATTGAGGTGGCCACAGGCACCTTTGTCTTGACTTCGTCAGCCAGTTAGTCGGCACTGCACTGACTGAATCCATTTCTTTCGTGAACTCTACCACGTAGAAAAAGTACTGCGGGTTTGGTCTCTTCCTTTTTCAGAAACGCAATAATGCAAGTTAAAGCCAATAATATGTAGAGCAAGTTTATGCTTCTCTCGTTGCACACTGCTCTTGTCGACACTCGCGAAACTTTTACACGCGTCAGGCGTATTCACACTCGCTAAAACATTCACGTTGCCGACAGGAATACTATGGTCCAGCATGACTACTATTCTTAAAAATTCGGGTTATTGGGGCTTAACGTCCCAAAGCGACTCAGGCTATGAGGGACACCGTAGTGAAGATGTCCGGAAATTTCGGCCACATGGGGTTCTTTAACGTGCACTGACATCGCACAGTACGCGGGCCTCTAGAATTTCGCCTCCATCGAAATTCAGCTGCCACGGCCGGGATCGAACCCGCGTCTTTCGGGTCAGCAGCCGAGCGCCATAACCACTGAGCCACCGCGGCTGGTTTCTGAGAAAAAAAAACGCGAAAGCCATACTGCCATTATGCAAACATTCCTTGCATTACTAGAAAACCATGTAAAACGGCTAAGTAGCCGCTTAACATTGCACGTGGAACCCACAGCGATCCTGGACCAACGTCGTGAATGCCGTTTCAAAGACTTCCAACTGCTCAGACGTCAGTTATCATTGCTGTCGACAAATGTAGAAAGCGGCCAACCGTTTCAAAGCAAAACTCGGCACTACGGTGGAAATATACCGCGTTGTCAGAGCCCGCGGTTGACAGCAAGGCGGTATTCACATGTTAGGATTGTCAGCATGGAAACAACGCTAGTCGTAATGCACCCGAGAAGTGCAAGAGAGATTTATGTATAACTAAAAATTGCACACAAGATGATAGTTTAACCACGTGAGCCAGGCACTCGAGCACAGCGGTGCAGCTCCATTGCAGCCTTTGTATAGATACATATACGTGTTGTCCCATTCCCACGTGTAGCATCCCAAGGGGCTACTGAAAGCCAACGCTAGTACTGACAAAAATTTACTTACCTATCTTGGAGAGCAGTCTTCCACAAAACGGATGATATAGTTGACAAAGCTGGCGCTTCAGGCTTGACTGCACGCACTGCACGCAGCTATACAAGCGTCAACACGGGCACGGCGAGTACACGGGGAAGAAATTTCAAATACGAGCCGTGTTTTTACGTGTCACTGCGCTTAGTAGTCCGGGCCCGAAGTTCCGGTTTGGTTCCTTACCACTGGGCACTGAAGAGCAAACGGTTTTCAGCACAATTCCTTGAGCATCTACAGTTTTCCATCAATATTTTAATTTATCGGCATAAAATGACGCAAAATATTCTGTAGAAATTTCTCAGGTAGGTATTTATCCCCGTCATTATTCGGATTATATTCTGCCATGGAATGATATTGGCGCTTCGGTATTCCAACCTTGTATATGTTGATAGATTATATGTTTACTCTTTTTAAACAGAGCAGTCGCTGGCGCCACCATGACTACACTGTACCATGACCATTCGCTGAAATCATTTTTAATGCTTTCTTTCTTAACCTGGAACACCATTCTCATGAAATCCTATGTTGATATTAGGTATTTGCTGGAGTCTATGATTTCTTGGCCTGGTAGTGGTGGCTTATCAAAGCAACACCAAATAGAAGGAAAGAATGTGTCTGGCTGCGGGACTGAGTGCAGACACCAAATTTTGGCTGCATATTTTCTTCTTCATAGTGATGCGCGAGACATTTTAGCGATGTAGTAAACCACAATGACGAAGGCGTGATTACACCGCAGTCTTTTCATTCCTAGCATCACCAGTACTGAAGTTGGACAACGTACACTTTTTTTCACCACTCCGCTGTTGAAATCGGAACATATGAACGGCGAATGCCAAGTGGTCATCAGTGTTTAGTAATTTGCTTTACGCATCATTGCAAAGAATAAAACACGCAATTAAAAGCTATCTATTATCATCATCAGCCTGACTACACCCACTGCGAAGGCCTCTCCTATGCCTCTCCAATTAAACCTGTCCTTTTCCGGCTGCGCCCACCCTATTCCTCCAAATTTCTAAACCTCATCCGCCCACCTAACCTTCTGCCGCCCCCTGCTAAGCTTACTTTCTCTTGGAATGCACTCCGTTACCTTAAGGACCAGCGGTAATCTTGCATGCGCATTACATGCCCTGCCCAAGCCCAATTCTTCCTCTCGATTTGGACTAGGATATCATTAACCTGCGTTTGTACCCTCACCCACTTTGCCGCTTCCGGTCTCGTAACGTTACACCTATCATTTTTTACATATTTCGAACAAATATAACCATCAGAAGGACGCAGACAGACACACAGCACGACGCTCGCCTCTCTCCGTGCGATTATTTTTTATCTTGTCTTTAAAAAGCTCTATATTCCTTTAAACACACCAGCTACTGCCTATAGTGTACTACCAGGGTCAGGGAAAGAACGAGAAGTAGACCAGTGATACGAAAATTGCTTTTTCAGGAAAGGAAAGCGCAGTATCTGTCTCAATTCTACGTGGACACATGAACCGCGATGTAAGGGAAGAGAGGAAGGTGACAGTGAGAGAGGCGCTGTAGTGGAGGGCTCTGGAATAATTTCGGCCACCTGCGGACGTTCATCACGCACTGATGTCGTTTTGTGTTTCGCCTTCATCGAAACACGACCGCCGCAGTCGAGCTGGAACCTGGGTACTCTGGTCAGTAGCCCAGCGTCAGCCACCGCGGCGGTGCAAGTAGACCCAGACCGGCGGTGCAAGAACACCAGACCGTATAGTGATACTGATCTGGCTGGAATCGACATACCTAAGCGTCTCAATAGAATATATGTTCAGTAATAATTTCCTGTGCATATTTTTGTTCATATATCTGTGCGCTCTGAAGGCACCTTAGTTCCAATCAAAAAATAAGTACTGACTTTCAAATCGTGATTTCTTGCTATAGCCTCGCGGCCTTGCAGCCTTGCACAACCCACGGTGGTCGGCTGCATATACAAAAAGAGCCGGCACCATGCCCCTATGAGATCGCGCCTTAGGCCATGTTGCACATATTGCAAGCTGCACAAAAGTGATCACACGGTGCATTGTTCGGAAACTTAACAAAGAAGACAGTTAGTGAATTAGCTATATATAGCCAACCATTCTTTTGCTATAAATGTTCAACAACGTATGACAGTCGAGGTTCAGTGCATACTTTGGTGGGATGAACGAATATTGTGCACAAAACTGCCATAACGTGGGAGAAACACAGAGAAGCACAAAACACATTGCTTTATTTAAACTCTCGCCTTCTTAGTGTTTTGAGTTAAAAATGTTCGTAACAGTCGAGGTCTAATTGCAAAAAATATTTTCGCGTGAATGTTAATTGTCTGTACACATTAATCTTGAGAACACGTTCAGTAATCACCGAGCGCCGTGTAGAAAAGCGAGAGTAGACGGATTCCAGCGTACAAATATCGACTGTCCATGCACATTAAAGGATCTTCCGACCTCATTTCGGGGATAGGCCACTGAAATTAAAGTTGTCCAAGTTGGCAGGAGCAACGTAGATATATTGTGACGCATCAGAGGGGACATGCAGCCGTTTCCCAGAACGCTCCCTCCTTGATCACCTCATCTTCGTCGTCTTGCTTCGCTCCTGCATGTCGATCCTCTTTCTCTTCTTTGCGGCTCCTCTACGAAAATTCAGGGCGAGCTTAACTGCGCCAGGCGAAAGCCATTCTGCACCCACTTTGGCTAATTAATGACTAATTACTAATTAATGAGTGCTTGTTGTGCAGCACGGCTACAAAGTCAGGAACACAAAGGGGGACGTTAACAAACGTTTCTTTTTAATTTTTTTTATTTGTTCTTTTTATTTTTCTTTCTTTTAGCTTTTCTTTTCGATTTTTATTTTTCATCAAGTATGTCTATTTTGAACTTTTATTTTTAATCAGCTACTATTTAATACCTAATTTGTAAGTAATGACTGATCACTAATTGGTGACTAATCCTTAACCGCCCATTGCTTAGTAATTACAAAAGGTATATGTATTATAGCAATTATGCTATTGATAACGTCATAGTGACACAGGTGATAGAAGAGGAGGACGAAGGGAACTCAGGCGATAGAAGCAGAGGACGAAGAAAATCTTCTTCCTGCTCGTGCTCGCTCTACGGCTGTGTAGCTCCTTGGTCCCCGAGTGCTTTTGGTGTACTATTCGTTACAAATCTGGTGGAGGCAGTGCTGGGTACGCTTCCAGACCCGCGCAGCCCACCTGTGATCACGGATCTCACCCCGGTCCACCAGCGCCGCGGCCGCCGCCTGCGAGGAGAGTCCCCAGAGTTCGGACCCCTTCCGACAGCCACCAGGACGACACAGCCTCGGACGTCGGAGGAGCCAGCTGCCATGTCAACGGAGAGTAGGCTCCCAGCTCACATCCTGTGCCAGCAGCCACGAACACCCCCGTCTTTTCATGGCGACGTGTTCGAGGACGCCGAGGACTGGCTCGTGACATTCGAGCGTGTCGCCCGTTACAACGGCTGGAGCGATGAGCGGAAGCTCCACAACGTGTATTTCGCTCTCGAAGAGTCGGCGCGGACATGGTGCGAAAACCATGAGGCTTCGTTTCCATCCTGGGAGGCCTTCTGCCGCAACCTGCTCGCCACTTTTCCAAACGCCGACCGCCGGGAGCGAGCTGAAGCTGCGCTACACTCGCGCAACCAGCGCCCGAACGAGAGTGTCCGCATGTTCTTTGAGGACATGACCCGCCTTTTCATGCGCGCGGACCCCTCTATGTCGGAAGACAAGAAGCTTCGCCATTTAATGCGTGGTGTCAAGCAGGAGCTATTCGCGGGACTCGTGCGCAGCCCACCGCGCACTGTGGCCGAGTTTCTCAGCGAGGCGGCCACAATGGAGAAGATTTTCTTCGTCCTCTGCTTCTATCGCCTGAGTTCCCTTCGTCCTCCTCTTCTATCACCTGTCTCATTGCATACGCTACATTCGCTTACAATACGGCACTGCAGGAGACAACGCGGCTCACTCCCTTCCAGCTTGTCTTCGGCCGTCGAGTTACTACTACGCTGGATGCTATGCTGCCTGTTGACCCCCACTGCGAGAGTGACCCTGACCTCGACATCGCCACTTTTGTGCAGCGTGCGGAAGAAGCGCGGCAACTGGCAAGGCAGCGCATACACCGTCAACAGCAACTAGACGCTGGCCGCTACAACCAGGGACGGCGCTTCGTTGCCTACGAGCCAGGCGACTATGTGTGGATTTGGACGCCCGTTCGTCACCGCGGGCTGTCTGAAAAATTACTCCGTCGATACTTCGGCCCATACCGTGTCCTCCGCCGCATTAGCGACGTCACCTACGAAGTTCAACCCGCCACCTAAGCCAGCTCATTCCACAGACGCAAGCTTACCGACGTTGTGCACGTCGTTCGTATGAAGCCGTACCACGACCGACCACCCGATTGAACTTGAGGCTGACCGCTGTGCCCTGTTCTATGTTGTGATCCTCGTGCCTCACCCTAGCACGCTCGCTTTCTGCTCGTCACTCTAGCGCACGATGGCCGCATCGGGGCGATGCTGCAGGGGAGGGAGCAATGACACAGGTGATAGAAGAGGACGAAGGGAACTCAGGCGATAGAAGCAGAGGACGAAGAAAATCTTCTTCCTGCTCGTGCTCGCTCTACCGACTGTGTAGCTCCTTGGTCCCCGAGTGCTTTTGGTGTACTATTCGTTACAATAGTGTGACAGAAGTTCCGGACGGAGGGACGGATGGACAACGATGAGCTATTAAAGGCTTTCGCCTTAAAAAATTACAGGAATGCACTTCCGTAAAAAAATTACAGGAATGCACTTCAGTCTGTTTAAGAGCGGAACTGCGAAGGCTTTTCCTTTCTTCCTGAATTTTTCATTTTTTACTTTTTCTTTATTACTAGAAATTTTGTTGGTTTTAGTTTTATTTATATTTTATTACTTTTCCCGTTTCTTATTTTAGTTTTACTTCATTTTTACTATGTTCATGTTCTTTTTATGCTTAATAACCCTTTTCACGCGTTTACATCGTTTCTGATCCAATAAGTCACAGAAAACCTGCTTGCAACAAAACTTAAATACCTGATGAGCTGCGATCAAACTTAGCATTGCCGAGTACCGTAATTTTCGGTCAGTTCCTCGTCTCCAGAAAACGTCATGGAGGGGCTTTAAGCCCATGTATCACTGAAGAACATTAAGTAGCCTACTATTTGCGATTTACATATTGAGCGTGATCTGAATTTTGCTCTAATTGTGAGCATAAACAGTGCGCGTTTCGTCTGGATCCCAGCACTGTGGATATTTGCCAGCTTGCTCGTCTAGTAACTCAGTTACACTCATGGTGGAAGAAAATAATTTAGTAGTAGCAGCTCCATTAACTTAATGAAAGTGATCACTCAAGTCCTCTTGTCATCGTGTTTGACGAAAATATTCCAAAAGCTGAATTTAAGTTTGCCGCTTTAACTTCGCTTCCAGGTACCTCAGTCCACCCATACGTACTTCCGCCACTTACGCTTATACCACTTTTCTTTTTTCGCGCAAGCCGATGACCACTGATCCGGCTGAGCAGAAGAGCCGATCGGCTCACCTACCTTCGAAGAGCTCCAGCTCTTTGCGCACTCCGGTTGAATCTTCTCGATCGCACTCGTTCTCATTTGGAATGGCCAGTAAGTGGCAGAAATACCGGCGGCTGAACCGGGAGGTCAGCGAATTTTTACCGCCACATTTCCTCCCCCGCCGAGGGTGACCTTGGGCCTTCTACGACGGCACGCGAAGACAGTGAAATCAATACCGACAATGCGGACATACGCAAAAGGCCCGAAGAATGCTCTGAAGCATCCGCAAGACAAATCGGCGTTTCTGAATGCTCTCACTTGCCAGCCGATTCTGATGAAAGTGACAAATATTTGTGTTCGTCCGAGGAGGATCCGTCTACCGCGCAAGAAAGCACAGAAACAAGCCCCTCAACGACAGATGCTGCACGAGAGGTAGCGGACATAGCTCGGGAGCATTCACTCACCGATTCGGCAGTCAATGACCTCTGTCTGCTTTTCCGTCGCCTTGTCCATCCGCTACCTCGTGACGCTCGCACGTTACTGACGACTGAGCGAAAAGGTGATGTTCGTATCGACTACGGGCATTTTGGCCTACGAAGTCAGATGATTGAAAGAGTGAAGAACGGTCTTCGCGATGTTGCAGGTACTAACGTTGACCTCCACGTGAACATCGACGGAATGCCGATATTCAAGATCTCTTCGCTGGGCTTCTGGGTTTTGCTGTGTTCAGTGGCGAATGCTGTTGACAGCCGACCATTTGTTGTCTCTATCTATTGTGGCAAAAAAGCCTACAAATATTGAATAGTTTTTGCGACCATCTCTATAAGAAATGAAAAGTATGGAAGCTTCTGGTGTCATCATAAAAGGTGTATGTCAAAGTGTTTCACTTGCTGCAGTAATCTGTGATGCGCCAGCCTGTTCGTATGTCAAATGTACCAACTGGTACTGGTTATTACGGTTGTGACCGCTGCACACAGAAAGGAGAAGAATTGAGCACAGGCAAACATTCCCCATGTGTGCTGCTTTCAGGAATCGAATCGCAGAGATGATTCTTTCTTCCCAATGACCGACGCTGGCAACCACCACGCTGCAAGTCCACTTTTGGAGTTGCATGTGGACGTGGTGAAACACTTTCCGGCGGACTACATGCACACTGTGTGCTTGGGAGTGGTCCGTAAGTTGCTGCAGACGTGGACAATGGACCATTGCCGCATCGTCTCGGCGCACAGCAGCCGAGCATTATGAGTGCCAAGACTGCAGCAAACAAGTGTGCCGTCAGGATTTGCTTGGCAGCCCAGAGGCCTTGATGAATTGGACCGATGGAAAGCAGTGCAGTTTATGTCCTTCCTTTTCTACTCTGGCCCGCTCGTGCTATGCGGTTTGCTGGACGAAAACCAATACAAACACTTCCTGTGCCTTCATGTGACGATGTGCATTCTGCTCATTGATGTTCTTGCGACATAGATGAACAAGTTTGCTTCAGATCTCCTGAAGTATTTTTCACAGCAGTGTGGGGTTCTTTATGGACCTGAGTTTCTGATCTACAATGTACACATGTTGTGTCACATTGCGGATGACCCCTTAATTTATGGTCCGCTGGACAATGTTAGCGCCTTCCCGTTTTAGAACTGTTTAGGGTGAGTTAAACGGTTGTTGTGCACAATCAGAAAGCCACTTGGACAGGTGAGCCGCAGATTGTCCGAGTTGGCTTATTCACCGAGAGAACTCCCACCGACTGTGCGCTCGACAGATGTATCATCCTTGAAAGGAGGTGTAGGGAAGGACTCGTGTTGCTTACTAAGCAATGGCAGCATTGTCAGTGTGACAGAGGTGTCTCCGAAGTTTCTTCTCGGCCATGAGTTTGTTCATGCAAGGAACTTCTGTTCTCAGCTTCCATCCGAACAGCTCAAGATTTTCCGCACAGAGAATGCTTTACATGAGATAACGATGTGGCCTGTGGGTTCATTCCGCTTGAAATATGTGAAAGTTGTGGGGAAGACTGGGTTTGTTTTGTTTCTTCTCCATCATAATTAATAGCTAGGACTATATTACAGTTTATCTTGAGCATTGTGTTTCATCTTCATAGCCAGCAGAAGTCTATTATGGTAGAAGTGTATTCTCAGTGTTGTTTTTCTGCTCCATTATCATATTTAGCAGAAGTGTATCTTGGCTTAGTGTATCATAGGTAGTAGCTGTGTACTTTGAGCGTTGTTATATCTTAGCTGTATTACCTGAGTGTTTTGCCTAACTGAGTATTCGGGGTTGCAGGCAGTAAAAATGGCATTTATTGTTCTGTTCAAACACAATAGCTACTTTTGCCTTTTGTGTATCTTCATCATTAGTTGTAGTGATAATGGCGGAGTGCACATGTTACCTATGCTCTTTCGGTTGCAGACACGCGGTTAATCTCTTTCCAATGCCTACTGAAGCGAGGACGTCTTCTGGTTAGTGTTCACAGATATAATAATAATAATAATAATAATAATAATAATAATAATAATAATCTTTATTTCTCTCTTTATACAGAATACAGAATGAGAGCGGACGTAAGGGTAAAAGCCGCATGCAGCGGCTTGAAAAAGCCCCATTACGCACCACATGACAGTATGACGAAGAAACAGCTTAGTCATGACAAATGCAGAGAAAATACTGGAAACATTGGAATACATTGCGAATTTTGTGAACGTACAAGGGCAAAAATACAGTAGGGATAAGTAAGAAAATATACGCACAAAATTGACAACAGACAAAATTGACAATTGGCAAAATTGACAAAATTGACACCATACAATAATGCAGGAGCGGCAAAACACTAACTTATTTTCTGATATTTCTTCCAGTGAGATGTTATTACGTTCAAGTGTGTAAAGGTAACAAGGAAGTTTATAGGCGCTTGATTGAAATCTGTACGCAGTCCGACAAAACGGTGTAGACCAGGCGGTGCAACGGCGTACCTTGTACATGGGCACATGGCTTTCAATGTTGAATAGTATCAACATATCTGCGCTGTTTGTTCTAATAGCAATCTTGTACATAAGAATATATTTGTATTCATAAAGTTAGACACTTGAATGATGTTAAACTCGGAATAATAGCTTTCTGTGTGGGCATACCATGGTATGTTAGCAATTAGTCTTATCGCACGTTTCTGAGTAACAATAATCTTGGATAAATTATGCTTCGTACTTGTGCCCAAACAGTGTGGCAATAGCTAAGTATTGGAACTAAGAAAGCGTTGTAGATAAATAGTTTAATTCTTGTTGATAGCACATACCGTTGACGACATAGCACCCCATTCACTTTGTTTATTTTTGATCGTATGTTATTAATTTGGACATCAAAATTAAACGATTCCGTGAACGTTACTCCCATACATTTGTTAGTACGCACGATTTCAATACAGTTGTTCCCAAACCTAAGCATATCTTTTACAACTTTGTTTTTCGCTCGAAATACTGTGGCTTTAGTTTTGCTTGTGTTCACCTTTATATGATATGATATCTCGGTCTGGCCTAAGTAGGTGCGGTTGAGGTGAACACACTGATAGGTTGTACAGGAAAAAACTACAACTTCAGAGAGGGCGTAAGACCACTTCTCAGTCTTGCGTCCTGTCTGAAGTTGCTGTTTCTTTTTTCTCTACATCATGTCTGACCAAGTGGCCCAAAACTTCCCCTTGTGAAACATGCGTCAGCTGCATAGCAAACTGAGAGGCGACACGCTGTGTAATGTGGGCTGTCTGCTTAGTGTTAAAAGCGGTTGCAGGCCGATGCGCATGGCACGTTGTTTCGCTTGAATTGCAGCACAACCGATGCATTGTTGGTGTAGCTGGGACTATCTATGAACGTTTCTCGTGCCAGAAATAAAAGCCCTCCTCTATTAGGGTTGTGATCTCTATCTCCAAAGCTTCCTCTATCTCCAAAGATTCGGTTAGCACAGCCCTAATATGTCTTGCTTCTGCTGTTAGTTGACAGAATCAGTTTGCACAAAATCGGTGTTCAATACCTCTTGTCTGGGTTGCCAGTGCCCCTTGTGTTACTACTTTACTGTGATAGTGCCTTCTTATCTAGTACAAGTGATGCTGCATGATTTCCCCTCTTTCGCTTTATGTGCTACGTGAATTAAATGTTTTGGCGGTGCGCGTTGCCACTTTTGGTACTCGGTGCTTTTGTGCTTATTGCAGGTTCTGTGTTCTTTGCCTGTGCACTCTGTCAGGGTCGTCACTGTATCATTCGCCACTTAACATTGTTGTGGGAGGAGCCGGGTGTACGATTGCGCCATAAAGCTTGAAGTAGTCAGACCGGCACAGAGTCACATAGGATGGCTAGCGCTCCTTTCGTAGTCATGGTGTCACCCTGATACCCCAGCATGTTTTGAATTGATGACACGGATGTTGATGACTCGCTGTGCTCATACCTGCCAGTCATCATCTATAACATCTTTTACCGTACCGGCACTGCCAGGGTGTAATATGAAACACACGAGAATGAGCTCATGAGCCGGGACACCTGTGAGGAAAAACTATGCATATTATTTGCAAGACCTGATGCTTGGAAGGTAACCTCGAAACAACAGCTTTCGTTGCGTGCCCAGTCCACCACAAAGGGCTAAATATCTATATTCTGGATGTCCTGGCACTTCGCCACAAAGTGGACGTTGTCTTGACTGAATCAGACAACGTGGGCTGCAATGGCATTGTGGATGATGCTTTTCATTTGCTTGTATGCAAGGACTGCACTATCATTGACCCCATCAAGGAGTACCATCGCTTCGAGCAAATTGAAAGCTGCTCTATTTCGCAGCTGTTTTCTCGGCTTCCTAACACAGTAGCAACCTCTTCCTCTGAGGACCAGCAGCTGCCACCACGTCCACTCTTTGAAATGCCTGCCATCGCAGACGAAGTCGCAAGAATTCTGTGACTTTAATTAGAGGCCTTCGTGCCTATCCTAGTCGTATGCCTCTGCCTATCGTGTTGCTCATGCAGGCATTCGGGTAGCAAGAAGTTGGCAACTGGAACCTCAATCCGGCAGTGTGTGCGCTCTTTGTAGCCCAGCTGGCACTGAGGTTCCAACCACCAGTATCCACCCCCACTGTTTCTCCAGAATCCCGCAGACAACCGACCAAACCGCTTTCACTACTCTCGCATAGGCTAGATTGCTTGGCACTGCTGCAGCCCCTAGTCGCACCCCCATGGAAACTACACTATGCGTTCTCCATGCTTTTCACCTCCCCACAGTGCCTTCACCTCTACCTCCCGTCCAGACTTTCCTGCCGCTTCTCATCACAATCACCACCACAGTCCTCAAAAGCATGCTTCTCGCCAATTTTTCCTCTTGTTGTCGCTTCTAGACTGTTGCACTCAATCCCCACAGTCGCCTCTTCTCGCTCCGATCTGGAAAACTAGATGATGCAGCCGCCAGAGATGACGCTGCATATATGCTGTCATCGACACTGGCTTGCATGAGTCCGTGATGAGCTCGAACTTTCACCCATGCCATTGCAATGTCCTTATTTCTGCGACATCTTGTCTGTGGTTTGTGGATACTGGCTCTTGTTGCTGACGGCCAATGCAGCGCTCGTGTTGCTACTGCTGGCCATGGCACCCCGCCTTGTTTTGCCGTTGGACACATGTGCGCCCATGATCTGATTCTCGGTTTAGATTTCCTGTCGGAACATTCACTCCTCATTGGCTGCTTATAGGAGGACCACCTCGAAGTCTCATTCTTTGATAACTGCCTTGTGGGTTACCCACATCTATTATTCTCTGAAGGTAATGTTTTCCGGCCATCTAAAACTGCATCCTTTGTTGCCCTGTAGCTATTGCGGCCGGTCCCTGATGGCGACTATATGGTTGCACCTATTCTCGATATGCTGTTCATCTATAACGTTGCGCTGCCCCTTACGTTTGCTGCTGTCAAGGCCAACACACGTTTCTACCAGTTCTGAATTTCAGCTTCTGCCTTTTAGTACTTCCATCCGGAAGTACTGTGTGGCCATGCTTTCTCGCCTTTCTTGTTGCCAAGTCGCTGCATTAGATGCTACCCTAGTTCGCGGCCCCGATGCCACCCGCCAGCATTTCCCTTTCTTAACAGACGTGTTCACTACCTTGTAAGCCACAGACCCCTCACCTGCCTAATCTGCCCACGTTTTCACACTTCTCTCGTCTTTTTTGGACATTTTTAATCTGCATAAAGGTGCCCTCGGTCAAGCTGTCACACATCACATAGGAACTGGTGGTGCTCCTCCTGACTGCTGGCACTCCTACAGTATGTCCCACCCCAAGCGCCAGGTTACCTGAAACAAGGTAGTAAACGCTTGCCAAGAACATTACTGAGCCTTGAAGCCGCCCTTGGGACTTACCAATCATCCTCTAAAAATATGGCTCTTGGAAGTTCTGCTTGGATTACCGACACCGCAATAAGATTAACCAAAAAAGATGTCTAGCCATTGCCACAAATCAGTGACACCCTTGATTGTCTCTAAGGTGCCAAATATTTCTCCTCCACTGGCCTGTGCTCTGGCTGTAGGCAACTTGCCATGGATGTACAAGACGGTGAGAAGACGGCATTTGTTGTGCCTGCTGGGCTGCATGAATTTAAGGTTATGCCTCTCGGCTCATGCAATGCCCCTGCCACCTTCGTACACATGATAGCCACAAATAGCCCCACCTAGCGCCTTAGTAGCACTCTTACCGTTATGCTCACAATATACATTTCACTGGATCTTTGTGACAGGGATATTGCTTTTCCTCACGTTACATTTGCAAAGAACTCTTCCCTTCATTGCACTGCGGTTCCTCCCTTGTCTATCTTTTGTACGGCTAAGAGCCTCCGTTTCCCTTGGGCACTGCTTCCTAACTTTACTGCTCTACTTTCTGAATATGACTACGACGTGATTGCCTGTTCCGACCAAGCCCACCATCTAGCAAGCTCCCGACTACTCGCCTCACAGAAATCACAACAGGACTATTACAACCACCTTCACCACATGGTTTCTTTTACTGCTAGCTACCTTGTCCTGCTTTGGTCACCATCTCGCTGCATCAGGCTCTCTGTGCGGTGCTAGGTCACTGCCGTCACCTATGAGATCACTCCAGCCTTCTTGGAGGCTACCTTCGACCCACCTCTACCTGATATTGCGCACCGCTTGTGCCTCAGACCATACTAATTACTGTGCCCTGATGTGCCCAAATCTGACTACACTGCGACTATGTTTGTGCCCGGAAGGCCATGCTGCGGTTAATCAGTGACATCGAAATGACCTAAGTGTTTCAGTAGCCCATGCTCCTGCTCTCAGTGCTCGCTGCTTTTGTGCTCAGTGCGGGTTCTTTGTTCATTGCCTGTGCATCATGTCCAGATCATCACTGCATCTTTCGTCACATACCGTGTTTACTGTTGTAAGTCAACTTTAATGTAAGTCGACCACCCTGCCACGAAATATAATTTCCGAAACAAAAAAGAACAAGTTTCACAATGCAAATTTATTATCCAGAAGCTCCCCACTTGTGCCGTTGTCCTCACTGGTGGTGCTGTTGTCATCACTGCTGCGGCTTCACAACACATTCGTCACTGAGTGAAATTCCATACTTTGCAAACAACTTCATCATGACATCACCTGGAACAGCCGCCCATGCCGAGAGTATCCATAAGCACACAGTCGCCCGAGTGGGTAAATTCACGCACCCTGTTGACGTAAGTTCCCTGCCTTCCAAAGAGCGTCCAGATTTTGTCCCATGGAAGTCTCTTCGCTTGGCATCACAGTCGAGAATTTTGCGCCACTGCCGACGCCACTCCCACGCACCACCCGTTCAGAAACGTTGAACTGGTGGCCACTAGTGAAGTTTTTCTTTATTCGACAAAAATAATGCGCGGCCTGCAGTGAATATACAACAAATGCTTTTTGGACAGGAGATCTTATAATGATTGACGAAGCACGTTGCTGGCACTCAAGTCAAACGTGCCAACACCAAGAACTGAAGAACAAACCTAACGCTTGAAAACGCGTATTCAGGACAGACCTTAAATCATGGTCTCCAAGAGCACAGCACAGACATTGAATCATTAACAACGTGTGAATTTCTGGCAAAAATTGCAGACATTATGAGTTTGAGCCCACCAACTGTGCTACACATCTGCTTGGTAGGGAGGCACCTTGTTACAATGGGAAATCTGTAAAACCTTGCACATTATAGGGAAGGTGAAAATTGTTTAGCAAGCGATATATCGCATTGTCACGAAAGCAGTTGGGATATGTAAGTGGCAGTCCGCCTTAAGTGTTTAGAATGCATTATCTTTTGTATTTTCCGGTTTTTATGGTAATTCCAGTGCAGTGTACAGATGATTTATTGAACTCTACATGTGGGTCTTTCATCAAGGTAATAAATTCAGTTATCTTATTACTGCACCTCCTGTCTGTATTTCTTCGTCCCCATCTGAAGTCGTAATCTTTCATTATAGCATTATATTTATGCTATTTAGATATGTAATATGGGCAGTTTTGCTAGTCCAAAAATGATGCTTAGTCTATGAAGGATATTGTATTAAAGGATTCCAGATAAGACCAGCTGGAGCCCTATAACGTACATCAAAACTGCAGGGTAAATGGTTGCTATTGGATTTTGCCTCTATAAAAATGCTGCTACCATATCTGGACCATCCCATGATCTTAAGCTTTTCTACTACATATCACACGGGCAAAATTATGCGCTGATGATAGCAGTTAGGCAAGACAACTGCACATATGAACTAGCCTGCACTCTTTCTACCTTCTTTCGATCCGTCTTTTTTTCCGGAAAGTATTTTTTCATGAAAGAGATGACTATAATCAGTGATTTGCAAACTAACCAGCACATGTTCATCAGTTAATTTTTAATCTGTCATCTCGTTTGTCTCCCCTTCACAGCAAATTTTGCGAATTATAGACAAATTTTGGGGGACTAAACTTTTTCATGTATTTTTGCCACGTTATATGAAAATTTGCAGTGTAGACCATGGAAAATTGGAAATTCACAGATCCTTTTGGTGTTAATTTATTCTTGCCATGTCACTATAGGCAATGATCAAAACAAAACCTCATTTTCCCCATCCATATGTTTCCTTTCCTGTACTTCAAAATTTTAATGAAAGTGTGTATAAATGCGACGACGATGCCTTTATTTTATCTCTTGTGCTTTCCAATGCGACAGTGCTCCGTAGATGTGCCTTACCATTTGTTACATTGTATGAATGACTGTGAAGGGAACTTTGTATGCAGCATTTGCCATATCGAAAGCCACTTTGAGCACGTATTGGTCGACTGAGTATGTTACGTCATGAGACGTCATGTTACGTCATATGTTACGTCATGAGACGCCAATATGCATCGTATAACCCGCTCAGCACTTCAAAGAGCACCAAATTATGATAAATAATATGACCGTCTGGATGACGCAGTTGGGCCTTCCAAAATTTTAACAAATTACAACTTCTCTGCAAACTACTCTACACAGAAGCGACATGAACATTTTTTTGTGAGCATATTTATCGTTTTTTCCTCACAATTATTCTTTGCAGACAACTTGCTTAGAGGAACCTAGTGTACATATTAACAAGCCACAACTGCTTATATTATTTATTTTGCATACAGTAGAAATAGTTCATTGTTTCGCTGCTGTTTTATAATTTTTTCTTTATTTTTTTGTTCACATCTATGTCATTGCTTCGGAAAGCCATTACCTTGCTATGCCATTGCCAGCCTTATTCTAATATTCTTGATGGTTTGAAGCAGACTGCACATTGCAAATCTATAAACTCACTAAAACACTCAGGTTAGGAAAGTAAATACTTAGGTATAATATATAGTTAGGCGCCAGAAGCTCTCAAGAAATATGGCTAGCTGTCTTGCGATCTATGACAGCGTAGCGGCACTAAATTGCCATCATAAGTGTTGCACCGTCTGCACTTGCAACACGCGCTGACTCCGGCTGCGCGGAGCCACGCGCTAAGGAAAATAAGAGCAGTTTCACACCTGGTTCTTAGCTTGTTTTCTTTGTCCGCGTCGCACTCCTCTAATTTGTAGGGGACTCTACAGTCTCCGCCCCTCTAAACTATATAGGGGCGGACCCTCCAGCACACCTGTCACAGTGGTTTTCTTCGATTAATTTTAACCCATAATATGATCCACATTTTGGTTTTCTATACTGTGAACATCACTGAGTACATTCTGAATAAAAGAAATGAACTAGCCTGGAAGAACATTAATTGTCATGCAATTGAGTGCTGCAAACTGAGCTGTTCATTCTGCACGGTTGCCATGCATATTATGCTTATATTTATTTTTTTGTAAAAATCTACTTAAGCTGATTATCATCTGCCGCGCAGTGTTTCTAAGCACCTCATGCTAATATGAAAACAATGAATAACTGCGCAGAAAGGATGGGACAAGAGAGAATAATCACACAAAAAAGAACGTGAAGTTATCGAAGCCTTGGAAATCGCAAGATAAGTGCCTGACAAATGTGTTAGCGAAGCTTCCGTACACCTCTACCGCAAGGAGTTGGAGTTTCTTGGTTTTACGTGATGATTATGTTTTTTGTCTTTGCAGTTGGTGCGCATGCGCTTTGTTGCCGAAGGAAGGAGGCGTTGGTTCAATAAACCAGTTGTTAGTCTGCACTTGTCTCGGGTGATTCGTCTCTCTTTCCCGTTGATTTTGTGCAGTTATTCAATGTTTCCATAATGTCGTACCAAGTAGCCCCTCACCGCACTCTTTTAGATTACACCTTATGCTGTAGTGAATGTAGCAGTAATCACCTGCGCCACCCCAAGTGGCATCGTATTCATTTCTGTTCATCTGCTGTTTTTGTTCAGTTGCTGGGCTTTAATTGCGGCATCTTTTACTCACAGATTTTGTCAGCTCTGATTGCTCATTAAAATTCTGAGTAGTGGAGTACACTCTTGTTGACAACTACAAAAGACTAAAAATCACAGCTGAATTGAGATCATGCTACAGATTTCTGAATTATTACTATGTGCATTGATTTAATGACTTACCGTGTCAACTGTTGACGAAGATATGACCGTTATATAACATCATTGAAGAGAGTTAGTGCATGATCCTGCAAACTGCCGGGATTCTGAAAATAGCATGCAAAATGAATTCGCGGCCACATACAAAGCAGTGCACAATTAAGAAAATTTGCAAGTCGGCGTTTGAGCGAGGGCCTTGCTACAAAATAGGTGTTTCAGTCAATCTAACATGCTAAAAGATCGTAGGCAAGCCCAACTTGGGCGGCCCATGTAATACCCCAGCGGATGTCACATGGGCTCTGCGCGGGCTACACAAGCTGTGCTGGAGCCCTGTAATACCCGCATAGGGTCTCGGTGAAGTAGCTGGGCTGCCTGCAGAAAGAACGCGGACAGACCCAACTTGGATGGGCCACTTTATACACTACCGGGTTGCACATGGGTTCTGGGGGGGGGGGGGGGGGCAAACGGATGCATGTGTCCATGTAATACATATACATGCCGCTTTGGTAGGTATATACATGGGCTAACTTGGTGTAGACCAGCTCTATGGGATGATAGGCGGGCTGCCCAAGTTGGGCTAGCCCCTAGTTTTCCTGCACTGAGCCCAACTCGTTTTCAAGTTTGAATTGTTGCTGGCAAGAAACATATGCGGGCTGAACTTGGCAGCATGGGCTGAAATTGCCCTATAATCACCAATATGGGGCCCTAATTGGCTTGTCATGGGCCAGCCCAAATTGTCTTTGCCCACAAGATGCCCACATGGGTCCAAGCTGGGCCCAAGAGGGGCTGTTCAAATTAGGGCTGCCCGTCATGTTTCTGTGTATAGCCCAGTTCTGCATCAAATCAGCCCGATCATAGCCCATTAAAGCCCCATTAGGTCTTTGTGGATGAAAACTAGTTTAGCATCTTTAGAGCTCATGTTGGACCAATTGGGGTGATAGACGGGCTGCTCAAGTTGGGCTTGCTCCTAGTTGTCCTGCACTGAGCCCAATTAGTTTTCAAGTTTGCCCTAATGTTGCGAGAAATGAACCTGTGCGGGCTGAACTTGGCAGCATGGGCTCACATTGCCCCCAAATTACCAATATGGGTCCCTAATTGGCTTGTCATGGGCCAGCCCAAATTGTATGCCCACATGATGCCCATAAGGGTCCAAGCTGGGCACAAGATGGGCGGCCCAAATTAGGGCTGCCCGTCATGTTTCTGTGTATAGCCCAGTTCTGCATCAAATCAGCCCGATCACAGCCCATTAAGGCCCCATTCTGGATTTTTTTGGAGATGAAAACTAGTTTAGCCCCTTTTTAGCTCATGTTGGACCAATTGGGGTGATAGACGGACTGCCCAAGTTGGGCTTGCACCTAGTTTTCCTGCACTGAGCCCAACTATTTTCAAGGTTGCCCTAATGTTGCCGGAAAGAGACCCGTGCGGGCTGAACTTATCAGCATAGGCTCACATTGCCCCAAATTTACCAATATGGGGCCCTAATTGGCCTATGTTGGGCCAGCCCAAATTGTCTTTGCCCTCATGGGGCCCAGATGGGCCCTAAACGCTGTGCAACTTGGGTAGTCACGACACCAGCACATGCATCAGCGCCTGTTAATGCGACGTCACACAAGCTCGCCCATGGCTTTTCTTTCCGGGTGGATCCGACCGAGGTAATCTTGTCAGGAATCGCATGTTTGGATACAGAGAAATTACACAGCACTATGGTTCGCAAGGAGCTAGATTTCCTCCAGCGGGTGGATCCTTGGCCAGATACCAAGGCATCAACTGGCGCCGGTTACAAAAATACACGTTTCCAAACCCGGCTCTCTGGATTCTTATGTACCCGGGGTAATTTTCAGAAGAATGCGCAAACTGCGAACTTAGGGCCACCTTAGAAAACATCCTGTGGAAATGTCCTAATGCCTCCCGGGAGGGACGAAGCATAAAGACGAAAGACCAACCGCAGGCTTTACTACTGAGCCCCGACCCGGCATCCGCTACAACTCATCCGACTGGCCGAAGCCGTAGCCGAGTGTCAAGACCTTTCGGCCGTCGTCTAGGCAGGTAGCCCTCTGGCTACCCTCTTTCGGTTGGACAATAAATTTTTCCTATCCTATTTAACTTTTCTTCCCATATACACACACCCCCGAATGTTCACTCTGTGGGGCCCCGTGACCCACATTCGACCATATTATGTTCATCTGCCGACAACTGCAACAACCTGCCCAATGTGCTCTCGCGAACTCGGAGGGGAGGAAGCTCTTAGTCACTAGCTCAGACCCGCCACCGTCACTGAGGCTCGTGCAGTGGGCGGAGAAGGTCGCCGTCTGACACGGGCTGGCGGCCAGCACCTACGAGCAGGAACTAGCCCACATCTGAAATTTTGAACTATAAGAGCTGCGCTTAGAGTGAAGTTTTTCACCATCACCAGGAGGCCAAGCAGAGCGCTCAAAATTTCTAGGCACGAGCTCCACAGCCGGAAAGAAAATTAAAAGATCGACATCGTGAGTACAGAGGCGCACGTTTAGGCGCTGGGTGTCTTCGCCCTTCTAATCCGCTTTCTGCTCTCTCGCCGTCATCCACTCCTTTTGGCCATCTCTCAAGCCCCCTTTTTTCCACCCTTTTACCCCACCCCAGTCTGAGTGCACCTACTGAAACGTCGTGCATATTCATGGCGTACGCAAGGTCATATTTTGCCGAAGTGGAATGCTAACCTAAAAAAAGAAAACCGCAGGGACAAGGGAACGTTTGAGACAGCAACGAAATACCTTGTCTCCGTTGCCAGGGCATAAACCGGCAACTGCGTCACCGCTTGGCCTCTCGAAGGCGTTAGGAAGGAAATCTAGGGCTAATATGATTGCAGTTTAACGTCCGCTAACATCGCACAACATAGGGCGTGTTCAGCATTGCTCCGCCACCCAAACCACTGTTACACAAAGCCTCGTGGGTCGATAAAAATAGAGGTTCAGCCTATAAAGATTACTAGACCGGAGCAGTGGCAGGCTGCGCTGCCTTGCTGGCAGCCAGACGAACTGCTCAATATGATCGACAGAGCTTGCAAGAGAGCAAAGGACACTGGGTTCTTCGACAAAGGGCTCCACTTTCGCTGAGAGAATTGAGTTGCAGGTGTTGCTGCACGATCAACAACTTCAGGGTGTTGCTGCACGAGGGCGGCGACCTTCCTGACGACCTACACACGTTTTGCGGGAAAATTCACTTTGACTGACAGGTTGGAAATTTGGGCAGTAAACAAGACCGACTGAAACACGTGTTTCTATCTTAAGAGCGACGCGCGGCGATTGTAAAAACATTCCTTTGAGCTGCACTGTGCCACCTTCATATTCATGCTACCGAAAGGCGAAAGGGACACACTACGAGGGCGGGTGGAATCGATGTCAAAGGTGGACTGTGCTGTAAGTTTGCACTTATTCTGATATAGCTACCGAAAGCGACGAACTACGAGGGTTGGTGAAATCTACATGAAAGCTGGACTGTGCTCAATGTTTACACTTATTCTGCGGTAGCTAGGGAAAGGAACACACTACGAAAGATGGCGGAAACCACGCGAAAGCTGGACTGTGCTCAAAGTTTACATTTATTCCGAGATAGCTACCGAAAGGGACTGACTACGAAGGTTGGTGGAATATACGTGAAAGCTGGACTGCGCTCTAAGTTTACTTATTCTGAGATATCTAGGGAAAAGGGCACACTATGAAAGATGGTGAAAACCACGCGAAATCTGGACTGTGCTCAAAGTTTACACTTATTTTGAGAGAGCTAGGGAAAGGGACGGACTACAAAGGTTGGTGGAATCTACGCGAAAGCTGGACTGTGCTCAAAGTTTACCCTTATTCTGAGATAGCTGCCGAAATGGACGCACAACGAGGGCTGGTAGAATCCATGTGAAAGCTGGACTGTGCTCGAAGTTTACACTTATTCTGAGATAGCTACCGAAAGGGACGTACTAAGAGAGAGGGTGGATTCAACGTGAAAGCTGGACTGTGTTCAAAGTTTACGCTTATTCTGATACAGCTGCCGAAAGGGACGCACTACGAGGGATGGTGGAATGGATGTGAAAGCTGGACTGTGCTCGAAGTTTACACCTGTTCTGAGATAGCTACCAAAAGAAGATAACTTGGGAAAGGGACACACTACAAAAGATGGTGGAAACCACGCGAAATCTTGACTTTGCTCAAAGTTTACACTTATTCTGAGATAGCTAGCGAAAGGGACGGACTACCAATGATTGTGGAATCTACGTGTAATCTGGACTGTGCTCAAAGTTTACACTTATTCTGAGAGAGCTAGGGAAAGGGAAGGACTACAAAGGTTGGTGGAATCTACGCGAAAGCTGGACTGTGCTGAAAGTTTACCTTTATTCTAAAATAGCTGCCGAAATGGACGCACAACGAGGGCTGGTGGAATCCACGTGAAAGCTGGACTGTGCTCAACGTTTACACTTATTCTGAGACAGCTGCCGAAAGGGACGCACTACGAGGGATGATGGAATGGATGTGAAAGCTTGACTGTGCTCGAAGTTTACACCTGTTCTGAGATAGCTACCAAAAGGAACGAACTACGAGGACTGGTGGAATCTAGGTGAAAGCTGGACTGTGCTCAAATTTACGCTTATTCTGAGATAGCTGCCCAAAATAACCCACAACGAGGGCTGGGGGAATCTACGTGAAAGCTAGACTGTGCTCAAAGATTATGCTTATTCTGGGACAGCTGCCGAAAGTGACGCACTACGAGTAATGATGGAATCCACGTGACAGCCGAAGTGTGCTCAAAGTTTAGACTTCTTCTGAGGTAGTGCCGAAAGGAACGCGCAACGAGGGCTGGTCGAATATACGTGAAAGCTGGACTATGCTCAAAATTTACACTTATTCTGAGATAGTTTCCTTTAGACCGATGGTATCGGGCAACCTAATACCTATATTGTGCAGCTGCAACCAGTAAAAGGAAACAAGATTTACCCGGAAGGTGAGAACAGCACAGAGCATGGAATCGCTAGTATACTTGATGATGTTCGGATATTACATAGTCATTATTCATGACTGAAGCCAGGCAACACAAATGACACCAATTTTGCTGTTCTCACGTCACTTGTCTGTTGCCGCTGTTCAGACAAATAAATAGGTGAAATATCCCTTTCTTTCCTTTCTTCCTTTATTTCTTTCTCTCTTTCTCTCTGAATTTTCTTCCTTTCTTCCACCCCTCTCTCTCTTTCTTTCTTCCTTTCTCTCTTTCTTTTCTTCTCTCTGTCCTTCCGTTCTTTCGTTATTACATTCTTTCTGTGTGTTTATAGCCTGTTCGCTCTATACTGCATCTCATAAGTTCGAAGCAGCGCTATTGAAGATAGAGACATCCCAGACCAATCTGCAAAGGGCGTCAAACATGTCTCTCCGTGCATCGCAGTCTGCGCGCCGCTAGCTCGCGGCGTACACAGATATGAATAGAAACGACTGTAAATCAAGATTTCGCGGTCTGCGTACCATATGCGCATGCAAACTAACATACGCTAAATGCAAGCGATTTGTGGGACATTACGCCATTTGTCACATTTGCACATTTAGTCCAGCGTGTGCTTAGAGGGACGCAACGATAAGCTCAGCCTAGTGGCCCCTCTGGTTATTAGAACGAGAACCTTTTTTGTCAAAAAACCAACGGTTCTCATTAGGCCTAGAAGCGGCACAATCAGAAGTCTGAAGAAAAAATGAGCAAAAATTATCGCTCACACGTTATCTTATAGGCGAGATATGAGACGATGCGAAACCCGTTAAACTATGGCCAGCGAGCGTGCTGAAATAGGGAGTAATAACAAGAAAATCAGTCCGAAAGAAGACCATACCAAATAATTTTGCACAACAGCATATCTGAGCACGAAACTCTTAATGAGCGTAATTTTTTCATATTATTAATGATCTCACTATAACAATCCCTACATCTGCAGAGCACCTCATGACTCTTGCAATTTTTTTCTATTAACATTTTTTCTACCGAAAAAAAAACGTTTCTGTTGTTTCCTATGGCCGTCTTAACTTTGCGCTGTGATCGATAGAAGCACATAATATGATAGAGATTGCTAAATTTAAAAATGAAACATTGCTTTTAATAGTTCCATAACTGTATGTTACAAGTTTCTAAATTTCTAAACTTTTGTCGCACAATTACGGACATGGTCCTGCTTCTAGAGGCGGCGCCATTTTGGAAATGATATTTTAGCGTTCCGAAAAGCTACGCACGCCTAGCTCTGGAAACAGCGTAAGTAACACGAACGCACTTTAAGGATCGATTTGAAATTGCGTTTGGCAAATGTACACTGCCAATAACGCTATTTTAAAACGTAAATTTAATATTCCGATTTTTTACTGGCCCTATGTTCTGCACCGTGAGAACACCGCTTCTGAACTCACCGCAGCTTTGGTAGTGCTGCAAGAAACTATTGCGATGAAGTACAGGAGGCGAGTTCCACGTGCGCCTTGAAGCGCTAGCTGTACAAGGCCCCTGTTCACTTTAAAAGCCTGCGTCAGCATTGTGGCCACAAAGCAACGTCACGCGTGTCGACAAAACCGCTCACGGGTCGATGTCTGGAATAAAAATAATTCAAAAATAACTAATATCAATTAATGTTGGGGCATATGTAGAACGAGTTACTTTTATGAAGTCATTGATTTCATGGGAAAAAACTCTGTGATAATTAATAGGGATTCAAACCCATACCCTTCAGTACGCCGGCAGACACGCTACCGAGTGAGCATCGTAAATTTTTTTCCCATTCTAACCATGATTTTTCCCCAGTTGCTAGAGGTTCGCTTTCACCCAATAAACATAGGTACCCACTAGAGCAGCAGATTGGACAGCCGTCACCGCAGTTGATGTTGAGGTTGAGGTGTTTAATGCTACAGGTGGGGTTAGCCTAGCTTTGTCTGCCGGCAATTGCTTCACCGCAGCGTCCCTTCGATATTAACAATGCCGCATCTACCCCGCTAAGCGCACAGCCTCTTATAATAGCACACATTCTCTCCCGCAGTCACCATCTGTGCACACAATAAATCCACACAGTTTACATCACAGTCCACTCCAGAAGTCACCATCTATGCACATATTCAGTCACACTAGAACATAGGCCATTGTAGTGCCACACTCCATACACACATTCACTCACAGTATAAAGTTGTCTACTCCGGAAAACACCATCTACGCACACATTCAATCACAGTAGGCCATAGTTCGTTCCTGCTGTCACCATTTAAAAACAAGGCCCGTGTTCTGCAGAAATGTTAAAAGAAGGCGTGCAGCCTCCCTTCTGCATGTCTGGTTTCCACTCGGGTAGACAATGTCCTGCACTGTGCTGTGACGGGTTCCTGTCTTCTTGAAGGAAGCGAACATCACAGGCCTTTCCGCGTTGTACTTTGGGCAGTACATAATATAATGTTCGATATCCCCGCACACACCACATAAAGAGCAGAGCGGAGACGATGCTATGCCGGTCTTATGCATCTATGCAGGAGTGCGAACAGAGGCCGTGCTAACTCGATGTAGAAGGGTCGCCTGAGATCTCAGTCCCTTGGTCACACATGGCTTGTGGGACGCACTCCACAGTTTATTGATGTGATCGAGCACCGTTTTCCTGCAGAGACTTTTCCCATCTTGAGGTACTTTTTTTGATGGAATTCTTGAGAGAGCTTTATGGGCGAGACTGTCTGCCACCTCATTACCGTTGACCGACTATGTGAGAAGGCACCCACTGGAAATGTAGAGTAAAGCCTCTGCTGTGCAGATTCTGCACCAAGCGCAGAGAGCTTAGAGACAAGGCGTCAGTAAGGAATCCGCGCTCTAACCTCTGAAGGGCAGATTTTGAATCAGTTACGATGACAACAGGTTGAGCCGGACAAGACCCTAACTTCCGTAAAGCCGCCTCAATAGCAACACATTCAGCCGTTGTGGAGGATACAACAGCAGTACAGCGTACGGACCACTTACAGTCCAAAGAAAGAATGTAAAAAGCCGCTGCTCTAGCTTGTTTGACCTGGTCCACAGAACCACCCGTGAAAATTTAAAGATGGCAGGCATACTCTGTTTCCAAGTATTCCAGTAAAAGCGAACACGTTGCTGCCAAAGGAGAGCTGCGCTTTGCGCTTATATGGGGAATTGTGACCTTACAGTCGAGGGTCGGAAAAGACCAGGGGGGTTTCAACCGTTTCCTTTGCCTTCGGAAATTAATGCCCAAAGAACTAAGAGTATTTTGTGCCAAGTAAGCCTTCAACTCATATCTCTTGCAGAGCCGCTGGAGAAGAAATCGCCCAGCTACCGTCTCTCTTAAGCGGTCAAGATGCATTAATTGTCTCTGAGAAGCGATAAGGCTAAGAGGTTTCGATAGGGACTCATGAAGTACTGCCTTATTCGCAGCCGCCTGGGGAACTCCAATGGCTCTTCTTAGGCAATTTCTGTGGACAACTTCGAGACGCTCAAGTTGTGATGCCGAGAGGGAAATTAAAGGTAATTGATGCATTATCCGGCTGACCACCAGCGCTTCATGGAGTTTGACCATTGAAGAAGGATGGTTTCCCCATTGGTCACGTGCGATTCTACCGATCACATTGAGACGAGAAGATATAGATGAAACAATCGCATCTACAGCTTTTCGCCACTGTAAACGGGAGTCAATAATGACGCCGAGGAAACGCGCGTGGTTGAATTGGCGGATGCAAGAGTGACCGAGGTCTATCTTCAACCGCACTTGACGTCTTCCTACACCTGGAAACAGAATAAAGCCGGATTTGTCCACTGACAGAGACAACCCCACACCTTGAAGGTAAGCTTGTGCCGAAAGTAAAGCCTGTCGAGCTATCAGGGCTAATCGCTTGTGTTGGTAGCCAGTAATCCAAATACAGATGTCGTCAGCATAAAGTTACATACGCACTTGCCTGTAACCTTTTTTCAACGAATCGGGTAGGCCAGCCGTTACGGCGTTAAAGAGCGTGGGGGAAAGAACACTTGCTTGAGGCACACCTCGTGACAGAACCCTTTCGGTGCTTAATGTACTCCCTAACCATACACGAACCGCGCGATCACTTATAAACTTGTAAATGAATCTTAACATATGGCCCTGTATGCCCATGCCTTGCAAACTGTTTAGAATTGAGCTCTGAAGCACGCTGTCGTAAGCTTTCGCAACATCAAGAAAAATGGCTAAGGTGGAAAGGCCGAAAGCTCTCTGGTGTTCAATGTGACTGATCAAGTCTAAGATGCTATCTTGGGTACTAAGACCTCGGCGGAATCCTGTCATACAGGATGGCAGTGCCTTGCTGTCCTCAAGCCACTATGATAAGCGTTCATTTACCAGCTTCTCCATCAACTTAGCTACACAGGAGGTCAATGACACTGGGCGATACGAGGCAAGGTCTGTCATGTCTTTGCCAGGCTTTAGTACCGGAACTACATGTGCCACCTTCCATGACGGAGGAACATCGCCAGTCTCCCAAACTCGATTGATGAAGTTCAAGAGCTTCTTTCTGAGTGGCAAGGGCAGATTATTCAGCATTTGATTGGTGATGCCGTCGGGACCTGGTGAAAACCGGTGCCGCAGGCCACTGGGTGCAGTCTGAAGCTCACGAAGCGTGAACGGGACGTCCATGATAGACCTGGAGGAAGCAGGTGGTGAATATATATCTATTCCAGAATCAGCGCGTACGAGTGCGTCTGCAAATTCCTCTGCCAAGCACGCAATAGGTTTTTCCTTGCGTATTGCAAGAGCTTGCGTATTGCTTATTGCTTATTGCTTATTGCGTATTGCGTATTGCGTATTGCATATTGCGTATTGCGTATTGCTTGTTCGTATTGCACGAACAAGCTGTACAGGTCGCAATGGGCCTCATTCTGTGCTAGTTTGACTGTGTTGTCACCGATAACGAGAATATGGCGAGTCATTGGCAGCCTTGGTGGAGAATCTCGCCCTTCGAAGCCTTTTAATGCTCTAGCAAAATACGTCACCGCAGCTCAGTTGGTAGACCACCGGACGCCGTATTCGGAGGTCGTGGGTTCGGATCCCACCGGCGGCATGGTTGTTTTCTGCAGCTTTACAAGTAATTTTCTTTAAGCGAGAGATTATTCGAAGTAATATTATCCCACTGATGTGCACTACACATTAAAAAAAAAAACTAAACATTCCCCTATGCACCTTGCCTTCGGTGACTGTCATCTCCATTCATAAGTTTATCAAAAACGAGCCCCTCATTTCCTTAACTTTTTCTGCTAATAGCTTAACGAGGGTCTCGCTTCTGGCAGTCTTGATGCCATAGGTAGTATAAGAGGTCTGTCGCACAGTTTCCGCCCTCGCAGTTAGATGACGTTCCACGTCACACTCGCGGTAATACAGGACGTGCTACGTCCACCGCTATGGACGAGGGTGGCGCTGGTGAACACTCTCAAGGTTCGCTTACACCCAATAAACATAAATACCCACGAGAGCAGCAAATTGGACAGCCGTCGCTATAGCTCATGTGGTAGAGCACCGGACGCGGTATTCAGAGGTACCGGCGACATAGTTCTTTTTTTGGTTGCTTTAAAGCTATTTTTTTAACCGGTGGATGTTCAAGTTCAAGTATATTGTTATTGCTTGTACAAGAAACGGGCTTACATATTATATACAGCATCAGGAGGTCCCAGAGTGAGAAACTGCCAGGAGGACCTCCTATCATTAGTGGGTGCATAAGAGTATTAGCGCAGCAAGTAGAGGGTGAAAAAACAAGCAAAACAAAAGAAAAAGAAGAAGAAAAAAAACGCGTCAAGAAATACAATTCATAAGGAAGAAGTGCAAATAAATAGAGGACAATTAGATATATACTAAAAACAGCGTTATACAGTAATACCACAATAAATAATCATAAGCAGGAATATCTAGTATTCTGTAATAAAAATTTGGCTCTTCTGCATATTACGAACAAAGAAAAATAGAAAGTGTTTTACAGAAACATGAAGCCTAATGATACAATAACAGAAATAATGTAAAGAAAATTTAATAAATGTATTTATGACAAATGAAAAGATGGTTCTGCTAACAGTATTATTTTTATGTTGTGTTTAAAAAAATGCAATGAAAGAGATGACTTAATATTAACGATGAATCGAAGTATTATTATCCCACTGATCAGCACTACACATAAAAAAAAACTAAACGTTGCCCCCTATGCACCTTGGTTTCGGTGACTGTTAGCTCCCATCATAAGGATATATATATATATATATATATATATATATATATATATATATATATATATATATGCAATTAAATGGCAGCTGATTGATCAATATAATATAAAATCACTAGAAAATGAAAAAAAATAACAGGATTAAATTAACGACGTTTGGGCTGCAGGACTGGCTGGCTGGTCCGGCAGCCGAAATGTCGTGAATTAAATCCTGGTATATTTTCAATTTCTGGTGATTTTATAATGTATATATATAGCAGGATTTATTTCACGACATTTTGCATGGATGACCATATATATATATATATATATATATAAACGGGCACTCCTTGATTTCATGCCTCTGACGACAACGTTGATCTTTCATGTCGGCATTAACGATATTACGTCAAGCTCTGGAGCAACAGCGTTCAAAACGCATAGTGCCGTACTTGGTTACATCTCAAGAGAGCGCCCAGCAATCACCCGAATATATGCTGGCCTCATCTTGCCAAGGACGCCAAACCGTCGTCGAGGGAACCAAAATGGCGCGTTCGTGCACCGCTGCAACCAAGAAGCCAGCCACTTCAATCACTTTCTGCAACACTTCTGTGTGCATTCTAAACTCGTCTCCTTCCTAGAGCTCGGCTTCGAATGGCTACCGACGCCCCGTTTTATAGCAACTGACGGCCTGCACCCAAATTTCGAAGGTGCTGCACTTCTTGCTGGTCATCTCAGATATATCTGTTTCAAGCCGTTCTACGACAAATTTTCACCTTCCTGGGATGACTGTGCACCTGCACATGCTCCTCGACCCTGCACCAAAATTTCAGCTGCTGAAACTCCTCTTCCACGTAATCAGCCGCATAGCCCCAGTCTTTCATCAAGCCCCACTTCTAGTGGTTCTTCCTTAAAAAAACAGCCTCGTGTTCCTCCGTCCAGCATCAACAAATGGCCTACATTAGCGTCCACTGCTTCCGTAAAGCATCTTCCTAACCACCTGCCTGCCGGCACGACTGATACTCCTGCTGCTACAAGTAGCAGCAACTGCCCATCTACTAGCCGCAGTAGCAACCTAACGTTGACGAACACGACACCGCTTCGCCCACCCAATGAAAATGTAGTAGCTTCTTCAGCCCAGAGCACGCCACGCCCAAGGAACACAACATCTGGCGTGCTACTGTCAACGAGTGCACCTTCGACTTACCCACTATGTGCAAATGTAGGATCTACTTCAGCCTCAAGCAGTTCTTCGACCGCCCTTAAGCTTAAGCCACGCTCCGCGGCTTCACGTCAGACTACCACTGGTACATCCCAAGGTAGCCACCACAACCTCCGCAATACCAATCGGAACTCCTCCCGGCCTGGGAAGCATGACTGACTAGACGCGCCATTTTCCGGTAACTGTAGATCTACGTCTTTTTCACTCGGATTTGTAAAGCTTAGAAAACTCGCCGAAAAAATGTATTCGTCATGATTCGCATATTGTCACCCTTAGCACCTACTTGGCAGCTTCAATCTCCCCGAAGGACCTTCGGCTAACAGTAAAACCAGATATACGTGAAATGTCCGTCAAATATAAAACAAATTGGAACACAACACCAACGACCGCTTCACTTGAAGTAATCAGTGTTGTCTTAGAGCACTATGCCTCATCAAAAAAAGTGCTTGTTAACAAGAATACCAAATGCGCTCTCATTACAAACTCGGTTGTGTCGAATCATCTGCATTAAAAAATATGAAACCAAAAAATAATGAACTTTGCGCCTTAAAATCAAGAAAGTTACTTCGTGACAACGCGCAGTGCTCTTTTCCCCAGCAACAACTTACGGGTTATGAATTCGGTCCTCATTCAACAGCCGCAGATTGACCCTCTGCATTCTCGGCAGTGCCCGCCATCAACAAAGAACTTAGTAGCCAAGCTAATTTGACCGTAATAAATCTCTCTGTTTGCAAATTAACCTTGGAAGAAAACAACGTGTTGTCCCGTGGCCTTAGTTTTGGCTCCTCTATAGGCGGCTACGGCGAGTTCCAGCTGCTGAAAGATTTGGACAATTTTTCCCGGAACCTGCGCCTTCAAGAATTTTTTTACGACAAACCTAATTCTAACGCCCCGCGAAATTCATTGCCGTCTTACAAGCACTGGGCTCCTCCAAAACGGCGGGACAAGTGTCTAGAGTTGTATATTGGTGCTGTGCAAAGAGTTATTCTACAACTGTACAAGAGTAATGTACCTTTCCACCGTAATCTTTCAGTTCGCGAAACTAAAGCAATGGAACAATTAGCATCTCGTAAAGAAATCATCATTAAACCTGCTGACAAGGGTGGAGCTGTGGTTGTAATGAACAAGAGTGATTATGTCGCAGAGGCACACAGGCAGCTAGCAGACACTTCTTTTTATCGACTTCTAGAACATGACCCCACAAATCAGTTCAAAGAAATTCTCACTAATACATTGCTAGACCTTTATAATGATAACCAAATTACATAAAACGTTTTTCGCTCAATCATTCCGCTTAGCCCGGTTGCTGGTAGATTCTACATTTCACCAAAAATCCATAAAGTAATCATTCCGGGTCGAGCCATTGTTTCTGGTGTCGGCACTGTTACGGAAAATCTATCCCGTTACGTCGATGCGGTAATTAATAGAATTCCGCCCACATTTCCGTCCTACATAAAGGATACTACTAACTTCCTGTCAAACATCAGTGATCTTGTCATTCATCAGGGTTCTTTGCTTGTCACCCTCGACGTCACTTCACTCTATACGAACATTCCGCATGCAGATGGTTTTCGGGCAGTCGTGGCCGTCTACAATGAAGCTCTCATTCAAAAGATAGTGGATGGTGGTACACTGGCCACATTACTTAAACTGATATCAGAACTTAACAACTTTGAGTTCGAGAGAAATCATTATGTTCAAATTTGTGGCACTTCTATGGGCACGCGCATTGGCCATAATTATGCAAACATATTTAAGGCTTTTTTAGGAAATTGAGTTTTGAAAAGCCGGTCATTAGTACCATTTTACTACAGGCGTTACATTGATCACATATTTCCTATTTGGCCCCATGGCGAAGCCGAGCTGCTTTCATTTATAGCCGATTTCAACAACCTGCGTCATTCTATATCATTTTCCCATACGTACTCTAGATGTGAAATGAATTTTCTGGACGTCACCGTTTCGCTTCACGAAGACAGATTGACTACAACGGTGTACGAAAAACCTACTGACCGCCAGCAATATTTGCACTTCTATAGTAGCCATGTCAAGCATGTTCAACGAAGCATCCTCTACAGTCGAATACTTTTGTTCAAACGTATCTGTTCGAAACAAACTGACTTTAAAAGCAACTGCGCCACACTTCGTAGCGTGCTCATTAAACAAAATTACCCACATCAACTGACCGATGACGCCATAGAGCGTGCAGATACACAACCCGAAGGATTATACTCGCTAAAGAAAGACCAGATACTTCCTACTCGATTACCAACCTTGTCCTCACTCATTCTGCATCCGCACCAAAAGTTTCGGCAATCTTAAAAAAACTATAACAATCTCATGCAGACTGTTCACCTGAAGGAAATATTCGTAGAGCCACCAAGGGCTCTTTATAGAAGATCGAGAAATCTACGGGACATACTAACTGCTTCAAAAACTACTGTTCCGCAACCGGCAGGCTGCCACCCTTGCAACAAGAGCCGCTGTAAAGTTTGTCCGCATATGTCTACGTCTCACAGCGTTAGCAGTACGGGTTCTAACTTTCATTTAAAAATTCAGGGTTACTTCACCTGAGGTAGTGAGAACGTAATTTACCTACTCCAGTGTACGATATGTAACCTTCGGTATGTAGGCCAGACTGAAACCCCTTTAGATTACGCTTCAATAACAACAGAGACCGTATTAAATCCCTCCCAAACCTGCCCCTACCAAGACATGTTCATCTCCCAGGTCATTCATTAGATCATAATATAGCTACTACTCTGGAATCTGCATTTAAATCTAATCACGACTGAGAAATTAGAGAGTCTTTCCAGATCTATAAGCTTAATACAGTATCTTCTGGTTTGAACAAAAGCACGGGGAAATTGAGCACTCTACCAGTTCAAACACCCTGATATCCATGGTGTTAAGTGTTATTGTGTTCGTGCTTTTTCTTCATGTATATCGCACAACGCGTTTTCGTTTAACCGCACCTGTATGTTTAACTTGCCGCTGCATCATAAAGCTAAAATTTCGCTACGTTCATCTTTTTACATCACCGCACGGGTATGCTTTTCATTTATTCTTTTCGTGTGTTCGGACAGAACAGGCAGGATAGCGTCATGAGGTATTTTGCCCGAATGTAATAAAAGCCAATACTGTTACCGTTTATGCTGCTTTATCGTGACCTGTGATTTTTAGTGACCGTGTTCTTTAGCGATTTTAGAAAGTACAACTTCTGGCTTCCTAAGTTTTGCTGTCCAGTAATTCTGGTTTCTCATATTTGCACTGTAAGCATGACAGGTTTAATCGTCTTTCATCGCATTCTTTAGCTATGATTGTTAAAGCACTAATTTTCGCAACGTACCCCTCCTGTTCACCCATTGGCACCAACTTTCGTATACTTACATATCGCGTTCTAGTCACGTGAGTGATACATTTTTAATCTTCTGTGCATTATATGTTTGTACGTTTTTTGTTCACCCTCCATCATATTCTGTGCCCTCCGTTCATATTCTGTCAATCTGATGAAGGCCGTTCCACAGCCGAAACGTAAAATTACATTGTTTCAAGCGTTGGTCTCTGTTTATTCACTACTACTGACCGTGCCAAGAAGTCTTTTTCTGTGATATATATATATATATATATATATATATTAGAAGACAAGTTAATTGAAATGAGGGGCCCGTTTGACATATTTATGAAGGGAGCCAGCAGTCACCGAAACCAAGGTGCATAGGGGAACGTTAATTTTTTTTTATTTGTTATGCTTATCA